>NW_025857219.1:31011-35299 GCF_002878395.1 Capsicum annuum
GCAATTTGGGTGGCAAACGGGCAAAACGGCGTGAATGGGGCTTTTTCGGGCCAAATCGATGTGCTATAGCCCACTGTTTTGAGGGTGGGCTTGGGGTTTGGGTGTGCTGTGGGACAAAAATCGACCAAGGCATGTCAAGGAGGTTGGGGATCATTCCAATGAGGTCATTTTAATTTTTTATGGTTATTTTGGTAGACAAACTGTTGAAACGATGCAAACGGGGAATTTTGGGCCAAATCAGTGTGCTATAGCCAACGGTTTCATGGTGGGTCTGGGGGTTAAGGTATGTTGTAGGCGAAAAATTGAACGGGGCATGTCAGGGAGGTTGGGGATTATCCCAGTATGGTCTGTTTAATTTTTCGTGGCCATTTGGGTGGATAAATGGGCAAAACGGTGTGAACTGGGCATTTTTGGGTTAAATTGGTGTGCTATAGCTAATGGTTTTGGGGGTGGGCTCGAGGTCCAAGCGTGCGGTGGGCCAAAAATCGATCGAGGCGTGCCAAGGAGGTTGGGGATCATGTTAGTCTATCCGTTTTATTTTTTCTGGCCATTTCGGTGGAGAAATGACAAAACAGCGCGAATGGGGCATTTTCGAGACAAATTAATGTGCTACAGCCCATGTTTTTGGGGGTAGGCCCGGGGTAAGGGTCTGTTGTGGGCCGAAAATTGACCGAGGCATTCCAGGGAGGTTTGGGATCTTCTCAGTGTTATCTGTTTAATTTTTTGTGGCCATTTGTGTGGGTAAATAGGCGAAATGACGCGAACAGGGCATTTTCAAGATAAATCAGTGTGCTATAGCCCATAATTTTGGGGGTGGGCCCAGCGTTCGGGTGTGCTGTGGGCCAAAAATCAATTGGAGTATGCCAGGGAAGTAAGGGATCGTACCAGTGTGGTCTATTTTTCTTGGCCATTTGGGTGGTAAACGGGCAAAACAGCGTGAACGGGGTATTTTCGAGCCAAATCGGTGTGCCATAGCCCACAGTTTTGGGGTTGGGCCCGGGGTCCGGGCGTGCTGTAGGTCGAAAATTGACCAGGCCATGTCAGGGAGGTTGGGGATAGTCCCAGTGCAGTCTGTTTAATTTGTCGTGGCGGTTTGGATGGACAAACGGACAAAACATCACAAACGGGGCATTTTCGAGTCAAATCTGAGTGTTATAGCCCACGGTTTTGGGGGTGGACTCGGGGTCCATGCTTGCTGTGGGCCAAAAATTGATCTGGGCGTGCCCGGGAAGTTGAGGATCGTCCCAGTATGGTCCATTTAATATTTTGTGGCCATTTCGGTGGACAAACGGGCAAAACATAGCGAACGGGGCATTTTTGGGCTAAATCAGTGTGCTATATCCTACGGTTTCAGGGGTGGGCTCGGGGTCCGGGCGTGCTGTGGGACAAAAATTGACCAGGGCATGACAGGGAGGTTGGGGATCATCCCAGTGTGGTCTGTTTAATTTTTCGTGGCCATTTGGGTGGACAAACGGGCGAAATGGCACAAACGGGATATTTTCGCACCAAATCGGTGAGCTATAGTCCACCGTTTTAGGGGTGGGATCGGGGGTCAGGGTGTGCTGTTGGCCAAAAATAGACTGGGGCGTGCCAGGGAAGTTGTATATTGTACCAGTGTGGTCCATGTAATTTTTCGTGGCCATTTGGGTGGTAAACGGGTGAAACGGCGCAAACGAGGCTTTTTTAGGCAAAATCGGTGTGCTATAGCCCACGGTTTTGGGGGTGATCCTGGGGTTCGGGCATGCTGTAGGACAAAAATCAATGGGGGCATGCCCGGGTAGTTGGGGAACGTCCGATTATGGTCCGTTTAATTTTTTGTGGCCATTTGGGTGGACAAACGGGCGAAATGGCACAAACGAGATATTTTTGGGCCAAATCGGTGTGCTCTAGTCCACGAATTTTGGGATGGGCCCAGGTCTAAGCGTGCTGTGGGCAAAAAATCGATCGGGATATGCTAGGGAAGTTGGGGATCGTCCCAGTATGGTCCGTTTAATTTTTTGTAGCCATTTTTGTGGACAAATGGGCGAAATGGCAAGAACGGGGCATTTTTGGGCTATATCGATCTGCTATATCCTACGGTTTTTGGGGTGGGCAAGGAGTCTAGGCGTTCTGTGGGCCAAAAATCGACCAGGGCATGCCAGGGAGGTTAGGGATCGTCCTAGTGTGGTTCATTTAATTATTCGTGGCAATTTGGTTGAACAAACGGGCAAAACGACGCAAACAGGGCATTTTCAGGCCAAATCGATGTGCTATAGCCCATGGTTTTGAGGGTGGGCTCGGGGGTCAGGGCGTGCTATGGTTAAAAATTTACCGAGACATTCTCGGGAGATTGGGGATGGTCCTAGTGTGGTTCGTTTAATTTTTTGTGGCCATTTGGGTGGATAAACGAGTGAAACAGTGCGAACGGGGCATTTTTGGGCCGAATCGGTGTGCTATAGACCACGGTTTTGAGGGTGGGCCCAGGGTTCGGGCGTGCTACGGGGAAAAAATTGACCGGGGCATCCCAGGGAATTAAGAATTGTACCAGTGTGGTCCATTTAATTTTTTGTTGCAATTTGGGTGGCAAACGAGCAAAATAGCACGAATGGGGGTTTTCGGGAAAAGTCGGTGTGCTATAGCCCATGGTATTAGGGGTGGTCCCAGGGTCCGGTCGTGCTGTAGGATGATAATCAATCGACGCATTCCAGGGAGGTTAAAGATCGTCCCAGTGTGATCCGTTTAATTTTTTGAGTCTATTTGGGTGGATAAATAGGCAAAACTACGCAAACCGGGCATTTTCGGGCCAAATTGGTGAGCTATAGACCACGGTTTTGGGGGTGGGACCAGAGTCCGGCCATCCTTTATGTCAAAAATTAACCGGGGCATTCTAGGGAGGCTGGGGATCTTCCTAGTGTGGTCCGTTTAATTTTTCGTGGCTATTGGTTGGACAAAAGGGTAAAATGGTGCAAACGGGACATTTTTGGGATAAATCGGTGTGATATAGCCTACGGTTTCAGGGGTGGGCTATGGGTTTGGGCATGCTGTGGGCCAAAAATCGACCAGGGCATGCCAAGGAGGTTGGTGATCATTCCAGTATGGTCCGGTTAATATTTTATGGCTATTTGGGAGGACAAACGGGTGAAACGATGCAAACGGGGCATTTTATGCCAAATCGGTGAGCTATATAGCCCAAGATTTTGGGGTGGATCCGGGGGTCAAGGTATGTTGTAGGCCTAAAATCGAATGGGTCATGCCAGGGAGGTTGGGGATCATCCCAGTGTGGTCCGTTTAATTTTTCTTGGCCATTTGGGTGGACAAACGGGCGAAACGGTGCAAACTGGGCATTTTTGGGTTAAATCAGTGTGCTATAGCCAATGGTTTCGGGGTGGCCCGAGGTCCGGGCGTGGGGTGGGCCAAAAATCATTCGGGGCATGCCAGGGAGTTTGGGGATCATCCCAGTGTGGTCCGTTTAATTTTTTATGACTATTTGGGTGGAGAAATGGCAAAATGGTGTGAACGGGGCATTTTTAGGCTAAATCGGTGTGCTATTGCCCATGTTTTTGGGGGTCGGCCCGGGGTACGGGTATGTTATGGGCTGAAAATTGACCGAGGCATGCTAGGGAGGTTTGGGATCTTCCCAGTGTTGTCTGTTTAATTTTTTCTTGCCATTTGAGTGGACAAATGAGCGTAATGGACCGAACAGGGCATTTTCGGGCTAAATCAGTGTGCTATAGCCCACAATTTCAGGGGTGGGCCCGGGATCCGGGTGTACTTTGATTCAAAAATTGACTGGGGTATGATAGGAAGGTTGGGGATTGACCCAGTGTGGTCTGTTTAATTTTTTGAGGCCAATTGGGTGGAAAAACTGGTGAAACAGCGCGAATGGGGCATTTTCAGACCAAATCGGTGTGCTATAGCCCGCAATTTTGAGGGTGGGCTAGGGTTCCGGGCGTGCTGTGGCCCAAAAATTGATCGAGGCATGCCAGGGAGGTTAAGGATCATCCCAGTATGGTCCATTTAATTATTTGTGGCTATTTGGGTGGACAAATGTGCAAAACATAGCGAACAGGGCATTTTCGTGCCAAATCTGAGTGTTATAGCCCACAGTTTTGGGGGTGGGCTCGGGGTCCATGCGTGCTGTGGGTAAAAAATCAACTGGGGCGTGCCAGGGAGGTTGAAGATCATCCCAGTGTGGTCCATTTAATATTTTTTGGCCATTTGCGTTACCAAACGGGCAAAACATAGCGAACGGGGCATTTTTGGGCTAAATCAGTGTGCTATATCCTATGGTTTCAGGGGTGGGCTTGGG
>NW_025857219.1:38299-58599 GCF_002878395.1 Capsicum annuum
GGCCATTTGGGTGGCAAACGGGCAAAACGGCGTGAACGGGGTATTTTCGAGCCAAATCGGTGTGCCATAGCCCACAGTTTTGGGGTTGGGCTTGGGGTCCGGGCATGCTGTAGGTCGAAAATTGACCAGGCCATGTCAGGGAGGTTAGGGATAGTCCCAGTGTAGTCCGTTAAATTTTTTATGGTGGTTTGGATGGATAAACAGACAAAACATCACGAACGGGGCATTTTCTGGCCAAATCTGAGTGTTATAGCCCACGGTTTTGGGGGTGGGCTCGGGGTCCACGCGTGCTATGTGCCAAAAATCAACTGAGACGTGCCAGGGAGGTTGAGGATCATCCCAGTATGGTCCATTTAATTTTTTGGGGCTATTTGGGTGGACAAACGGGCAAAACATAACGAATGGGGCATTTTTGGGCTAAATCAGTGTGCTATATCCTTCGGTTTCAGGGGTGGGCTCGGGGTCCGGGCGTGCTGTGGGACAAAAATTGACCAGGGCATGGCAGGGAGGTTGGGGATCATCCCAGTGTGGTCTGTTTAATTTTTCGTGGCCATTTGGGTGGACAAACGGGTGAAATGGCACGAACGGGGCATTTTCGGCCCAAATCGGTGAGCTATAGTCCACGGTTTTAGGGGTGGGATCGGGGGTCAGGGTGTGCTGTCGGCGAAAAATAGACTGGGGGTGCCAGGGAAGTTGTAGATTGTACCAGTGTGGTCCATTTAATTTTTTGTGGCCATTTGGGTGGTAAACGGGTGAAATGGTGCACACGGGGCTTTTTTGGGAAAAATCGGTGTGCCCACAGTTTTGGGGGTGATCCTGGGGTTCGGGCGTACTGTAGGCCAAAAATCAATTGGGGCATGCCTGGGTAGTTGGGGAACGTCCGATTGTGGTCCGTTTAATTTTTTGTGGCCATTTGGGTGGACAAGCGGGCGAAATGGCACAAACGGGATATTTTTGGGCCAAATTGGTGTGCTATAGTGCACGATTTTGGGGATGGGCCCGAGGTCCAAGCGTGCTGTGGCCAAAAAATCGATCGGGATATGCTAGGGAAGTTGGGGATCGTCCCAGTGTGGTTCGTTTAATTTTTTATAGCCATTTTGTTGGACAAATGGGCGTAATGGCGCGAACGGGGTATTTTTGGGCTAAATCGATGTGCTATATCCTACGATTTTTGGGGTGGGCAAGGGGTCCAGGCGTGTTGTGGGCCAAAAATCGACCAGGGCATGCCAGGGAGGTTGGGGATCATCCTAGTGTGGTTCGTTTAATTTTTCGTGGCCATTTGGGTGAAGAAACGGGCGAAACGATGCGAATAGGACATTTTCGGGCCAAATAATGTGCTATGGCCCATGGTTTCGAGGGTGGGCTCGGGGGTCAGGGCGTGCTATGGGTTGAAAATCGACCGAGACATTCCAGGGAGGTTGGGGATCATCCTAGTCTGGTTCGTTTAATTTTTCGTGGCCATCTGGGTGGACAAACGAGTGAAACAGTGCGAACGGGGCATTTTTGGGCCTAATCGGTGTGCTATAGACCACGGTTTTGGGGGTGGGCCCAGTGTTCGAGCGTGCTACAGGGAAAAAATTGACCGGGGCATGCAAGGGAATTAAGAATTGTACCAGTGTGGTCCGTTTAATTTTTTGTTGCAATTTGGGTGGCAAACGGGCAAAACAGCGCGAATATGGCATTTTCGGGAAAAATCGGTGTGCTATAGCCCATGGTATTGTGGGTGGTCTCAGGGTCCAGTCGTGCTGTAGGATGAAAATTAATTGACGCATGCCAGGGAGGTTGAGGATCGTTCCAGTGTGATCCGTTTAATTTTTCATGGCTATTTGGGTGGACAAATAGGTAAAACTACGCAAACCAGGCATTTTCGGGTCAAATTGGTGTGCTATAGCCCATGGTTTCGGGGGTAGGCCCAGGGTTCGGCCGTCCATTGGGTAAAAAATCAACCGGGGCATTCTAGGGAGATTGGGGATCTTCCCAGTGTGGTCCGTTTAATTTTTCGTGGCCATTGGTTGGACAAAAGGGTAAAATGGTGCAAACGGGGCATTTTTGGGCCAAATCGGTGTGCTATAGCCTATGGTTTTTTGGGTGCGCTATGGGTTTGGGCATGCTATGGGCTAAAATTCGACCAGGGCATGCCAAGGAGTTTGGTGATCGTTCCAATGTGGTCCGATTAATTTTTTTGTGGCTATTTGGGAGGACAAACGGGTGAAACAATGTGAATGGGGCATTTTATGCCATTTCGGGGTGGGTCCGGGGGTCAAGGCATGTTGTAGGCCTAAAATCGAATGGGGCATACCAGGGAGATTGGGGATCATCCCAGTATGGTCCGTTTAATATTTCGTGGCCATTTGGGTGGACAAACGGGCAAAACGGCGCAAACTGGGCATTTTTGGGTTAAATCGGTGTGCTATAGCCAATGGTTTCGGGGTGGCCCGAGGTCCGGGCGTGCGGTGGGCCAAAAATCATTTGGGACGTGACAGGGAGTTTGGGGATCATCCTAGTGTGGTCCGTTTAATTTTTTATGGCTATTTGGGTGGAGAAACGGCAAAACGGTGTGAACGGGGCATTTTCGGGCCAATTCGGTGTGCTATAGCCCATGTTTTTGGGGGTCGGCCCGGGGTACGGGTATGTTGTGGGCTGAAAATTGACCGAGGCATGCCAGGGAGGTTTGGGATCTTCCCAGTGTTGTCCGTTTAATTTTTTGTGGCCATTTGAGTGGACAAATGAGGGAAATGGAATGAATGGGGAATTTTCGGGCTAAATCAGTGTGCTATAGCCCACAATTTCAGGGGTGGGCCCGGGGTCCGGGTGTGCTATGGTTCAAAAATTAACAGGGGCATGCCAGGGAGGTTGGGGATCATCCCAGTGTGGTCTGTTTAATTTTTCATGGCCAATTGGGTGGGAAAATGGGTGAAACGGTGCGAATGGGGCTTTTTTGGACCAAATAAGTGCGCTATAGCCCACTGTTTTGAGGGTGGACTCGGGGTTCGGGTGTGCTGTGGTCCAAAAATTGGTCGGGGCGTGCCAGGGAGGTTGGGGATCATCCCAGTGTGGTCCATTTAATTTTTCATTTCCATTTGGGTAGACAAATGAGTGAAACGGTGCGAACTGGGTATTTTCATGCCAAATCGGTGTGCTATAGCCTACGGTTTTGGGGGTGGGCCTGGGGTCCGAGTGTGCTGTAGATCAAAAATTGACTAGGGCATGCCAGGGAGGTTGGGAATCATTCCAGCGTGGTCCGTTTTATATTTTGTGGCCATTTGTGTGGACAAACGTGTGAAATGGCTCAAACGGGGCATTTTCAAGCCAAATTGGTATGCTATAGCCTACGATTTTGGGGGAGGGCCTGGGGTCCGGGCGTGCTGTGGGCCAAAAATAGACCATGGAGTGCCAGGGAGGTTGGGGATCGTTCCAGCGTGGTCCGTTTAATTTTCTGTGGCTATTTGGGTGGACAACGGGCGAAACAGTAGGAACAGGGTATTTTCAAACCAAATCGGTGTGCTTTAGCCCACGGTTTTAGGGGTGGGCCCAGGTTTCAGAGCTTGCTATAGTCCAAAAATCAACTGAGGTATGCCAGGGAGGTTAGGGATTATCCAGTGTGGTCCGTTTAATTATTTATGGCCATTTGGGTAGACAAACGGCATGAAGAGGGCATTTTGAGGGCAAATCAGTGTGCATTAGACCACGATTTTGGGGGTGGGCCTAGGTTCTGGGTGTACTATGGGTCGAAAATCGATCGGGGCATACCAGGGAAGTAGGGGTATTTTCCGGCCAAATTGGTGTGCCATAGCCCATTATTTTGGGTTTGGACTCATGGTCCGGGCATGCTGTTGGTCGAAAATTGATCGGGCCATGTCAGGTAGGTAGGGGATCATCCCAGTGTGGTCCGTTTAATTTTTCATGGCCATTTAGGTAGACAAACAGGGAAAACAACGCGAACGAGGTATTTTTGGGCTAAATCGGTGTGCTATAGCCCACAGTTTTTGGGGTGTGCCTGAGGTCCGGGCGTGTTGTAGGTCGAAAATTGATCGGGGCATGCCAAAGAGGTAGGGGATCATCCCAGTATGGTCCATTTAATTTTTTATGGCCATTTGGGTGGACAAACGATCAAAATGGCGCAAACGGGGTATTATTGGGCCAAATCGGTGTGCCATAGCCCACAGTTTTAGGGTTGAGCTCGGGGACCTGGCGTGCTGTAGGCCAAAAATTGATTGGGCCATGTCAGGGAGGTTGGGGATAGTTCCAGTGCAGTCCGTTGAATTTTTTGTGGGTATTTGGGTGGATAAACGGACAAAACATCGCAAATGGGGCATTTTCGGGCTAAATTTTTGTGCTATAGCCTATGGTTTCAGGGGTGAGCCCGTGGTCCAGGCGTGCTGTTGGGTGGACAAACGGGGAAAATGGCATAAATAGGGCATTTTCGGGCCAAATTAGTGTGCTATAGCCCACGGTTTTGGGGGTGAGCCTGAGCACTGGGCGTACTGTGGGCCAAAAATTGACCAGGTCATTCTAGGCAGGTTGCGTATTATTCCAGTGTGGTCCGTTTGTTTTTTTGTCGCCATTTGGGTGGACAAACGGGTAAAACGGTGTGAACAAGGCATTTTTGGGCCATATCGGTGTGCTAAAGCCAACGGTTTCGACGGTGGGCTCGGGGTCCGGGCATGCTTTAGGCCAAAAATTGATTGGGGCATTCCATTGGGGTTGAGGATCGTCCCAGTTTGGTTCGTTTAATTTTTCATGGCCATTTGGGTGGACAAACAGGCAAAACATCGCGAATGGGGCATTTTTGGGCTAAATCGGTGTGCTATAGCCAATGGTTTTGGGGGTGGACCCAGTGTCCGGGCGTGCTGTGAGCCAAAAATCGACCAGGGCATGCCAGAGAGGTTGAGGATCGTCCCAGTATGGTTCGTTTATGTTTTCGTGGCCATTTAGGTGGACAAACAGGTGAAACGACGCGAATAAGGCATTTTCGAGCCAAATCGGTGTGCTATAGCCCATAATTTTGGGGGTGGGATCGAGGGTCAAGGTGTGCTGTTGGCCAAAAATAGACTGGGGCGTGCCAGGGAAGTTTTGGATCGTACCAGTGTGGTCATTTTAGTTTTTCGTGGCCATTTGTGTGGCAAACGGGCGAAACAACAAAAATAAGGCTTTATCAAGCTAAATCGGTGTGCTATAAGACCACAGTTTTGGGGGTGCACCTGGGGTTCGGGCGTGCTGTATTTTGAAAATCGACTAGGGCATGCCAGGGAGAATAGGGATTATCCCATTGTGGTCTGTTTGATTTTTCGTGGCCATTTGGGTGGACAAACAGGCGAAATGGGACAAATGAGGTATTTTTGGGCCAAATCGGTGTGCTATAGTCCACAATTTTGGGGGTGGGCCAACGGTCCAAGCGTGCTTTTGGCTAAAAATCGATCAAGGCATGCCAGGGAGGTTAAGGATCATCATAGTATGGTCCGTTTAATTTATCATGGCCATTTGGATGGACAAACGGACGAAACGGCGAAACGAGGCATTTTGGGCTAAATTGGTGTACTATATCCTACGGTTTTAGGGGTAGGCCTGGGGTTCGGGGGTGCTGTGGGACAAAAATCGACCAGGGCGTGCCAGGGAGGTTGGGGATAGTCTTAGTATGGTTTGTTTAATTTTTTGTGGTTATTTGGGTAGACAAACAGGTGAAACGATGCGAACGTGGAATTATCGGGCCAAATCGATGTGCTATAGCCTATGGTTTCGAATGTGGGCTCGGGGGTCAGGGCATGCTGCGCACCAAAAAATGATCGGGGCATCATAGGGAGGTTGGGGATCGTCCCAGTATGGTTCGTTTAATTTTTTGTGGCTATTTGGGTGGACAAACGAGCGAAACGGCGTAAACGGGGCGTTTTCGAGCCAAATCAGTGTGCCATAGCCCACGGTTTTGGGGGTGGGCCTGAGGTACGGGCATGCTTTAGGTCGAAAATCGGTCGGGGCTTGCCAAGGAGGTTGGGGATCATCCCAGTATGGTCCGTTTTATTTTTCATGGCTATTTGGGTGGACAAACGAGGAAAATAGAACAAACGGGTTATTTTCTGGCCAAATTAGAGTGCCATAGCCCACTGTTTTGGGGTTGGGTTCGGGGTCTGGGAGTGCTGTAGGCCGAAAATCGATCGGGCCATGTTAGGGAGGTTAGGGATAGTCCCAGTGCAGTCCGTAGTATTTTTCGTGGCTATGTGGATGGACAAACGAAGATAACATCGCGAACGGGGCATTTTTGGGCTTAATCTATGTGCTATAGCCTACGGTTTTTGGGGTGGGACGGGGATCGGACGTGTTGTGGGCCAAAAATTGATCAGGGCGTGCCAGGGAGCTTGGGGATCATCCCAGTATGGTCCGTTTATTTTTCGTGGCCATTTGGGTGGACAAACGGGTAAAATAGTGCGAATGGGACATTTTCGGGCTAAATCAGTGTGTTATAGCCCACGGTTTTAGGGGTGGGCTCGGGGACCGAGCGTGCTGTAGGCCAAAAATTTACCAAGGCATTCTAGGGTGGTTGGGTATCGTCCCAGTGTGGTCCGTTTGTTTTTTGTGGCTATTTGGGTGGACAAACGGGTAAAACGGCACGAACGGGGCATTTTCGGGCAAAATCGGTGTGTTATAGCCCACGGTTTCAGGGGTGGGCCTTAGGTCCAGGCATGCTGTGGTCCAAAAATCCACCGGGGCATTCCAAAGAGGTTGGAGATCATCCTAGTGGGGTCCATTTAATTTTTCATGGCAATTTTGGTGGAAAAACGAGCAAAACATCGCGAATGGGGCATTTTCATGCCAACTCGGTGTGCTATAGCCCATGGTTTTGGGGGTGGTCCCGGGGTCCAGGAGTGTTGTAGGCCGAAAATTTACCGTAGGATGCTAGGGAGGTTTGGGATCATCCCATTGTGGTCCGTTTAATTTTTCGTGGCTATTTGGGAGGACAAATGGGCGAAATTACGCAATCGAGGCATTTTTGGGCCAAATCGGTGTGCTATAGTCAACGATTTCAAGGGTGGGTCTGAGGTCCGAGCATGCTGTAGGCCGAAAATCGATCAGGGCGTGCCATGGAGATTGGGGATCATCCTAGTGTGGTCCGTTTATTTTCTCGTGGTCATTTGGGTGGACAAACGTTCGAAACAGCACAAACGGGTCATTTTTAGGCTAAATCGGTGTACTATCTCCTACGGTTTTGGGGGTGGGTCCGGGGTACGGTTTTGCTTTGTGCCAAAAATCAACAAGGTCATCCCAGGGAGGTTGGGGATCATCCCAGTGTGGTTCGTTTAATTTTTTGTGGCCATTTGGGTGGACAAAAAGGCAAAACAATGCGTACGAGGCATTTTTGAGCCAAATCAGTGTGCTATAGTCTATGGTTTCGAGGTTGGGCTCGGGGGTTAGGGCGTGCTGTGTTCCAAAAATCGACCGGGGCGTGACAGAGAGGTTGGGGATCATCCCAGTGTGGTTCGTTTAATTTTTCACGGCCATTTGGGTGGACAAACGAGTGACACAGCGTGAACGAGACAATTTTTGGATAAATTGGTGTGCTACAAGACCACGGTTTCGGGGGGGGCCAGGGTCCGGGCGTGCTGTAGTACAAAAATTGACCGAGGCATACCAGGGAAATTAGGGATTGCACCAGTGTTGTTCGTTTAATTTTTGTGGCCATTTGTGTGGCAAACGAGCGAAACGACGTGAATGGGGCTTTTTCGGGCCAAATCGATGTGCAATAGCCTATGGTTTCTGGGGTGGGCCCGAAGTCCGGGCGTGCTGTGGGCCAAAAATAGACCAAAGCATGCCACAGAGGTTAGGGATCGTTCCAATGTGGTCCGTTTAATTTTTCGTGGCCATTTAGGTGGACAAACGGGTGAAACGGCATGAACTAGGCATTTTCGAGTTAAATCTGTGTGCTATAGCCAACGGTTTCGGGGGTGGGCCCAAGGTTCGGATGTGCTGTAGGCCAAAAATTGACTGGGATATGCTAGGGAGGTTGGTCCCAGTATGGTCCGTTTAATTTTTTGTGGTCCTTTGGGTAGAGAAACGAGCAAAATGGCGCGAACAAGGCATTTTTGAGCCAAATTGGTGTGCCATAGACCATTTTTTGGGGGTGGGCCCGGGGTTTCGGGTATACTGTGGGCTGAAAATCGACCGAGGCATGCCAGGGAGGTTTGGGATCATCCCTGTGTGGTTCGTTTAATTTTTTGTGGCCATTTGAGTGGACAAATAGGCAAAACGGCGCGAACGGATCATTTTTCGGCTAAATTGATGTGTTATAGCCCACAATTTTGGGGGTGCACCGAGGGTCCGGGTGTACTGTGGTTTAAAAATTGATCGGGGCATGCCAGGGAGGTTGGGGATCGTGCCAGTGTGGTCTGTTTAATTTTTCGTGGCCAATTCGGTGGAAAAACAAGCGAAACGGCGTGAATGGGACATTTTCGAGCCAAATCGGTGTGCTATAGCCCACGGTTTTGAGGGATGGCCCATGGTCCGGGCATACTGTAGCCCAAATATCGATCGGGGCGTGCCAGGGATGTTGGGATTGTCCCAGTATGGTCCGTTCAATTTTTTGTGGCCGTTTAGGTGGACAAATGGGTGAAACTGTGCGAACGGGGCATTTTTGGGCCAAATCGGTGTCCTATAGCCTACGGTTTTGGGGGTGGGCCTGGGGTCCGAGCGTGATGTAGGCCAAAAATTGACCAAGGCATGCCAGGGAGGTTGGGGATGTTCCGGCATGGTCTATTTAATTTTTTGTGGCTATTTGGGAGGACTAATGAGCAAAACGGCGCGAATGGGGCATTTTCGAGCCAAATCAGTTTGCTATAAGCCACGATTTTGGGGGTGGGCCGGGTGTCAGGGCATGTTGTGGGCAAAAAATCGATCGGGGTGTGCCAGGGAGGTTGGACAAACGTGCGGAATGGCATGAACAAGGTGTTTTTAGGCCAAATCGGTGTGCTATAGCCTACTGTTTCGGGGGTGGGCCTGGGGTCCGGGCGTGCTGTGGGCAAAAAATAGACCATGACGTGCTAGGGAGTCTGGGGATTATTCCAGCATGGTCCTTTTAATCTTTTTTGGCTATTTGGGTGGACAAACTGGCGAAACAGTGCGAACGGGGACTTTCCGAGCCAAATCGGTATGTTATAGCCCGTGGTTTTGGGGGTGGCGTGGGTGTCAGGGCTTTCTGTGGGCCAAAAATCTATCAAGGCGTACCAGGGAGGTTGGGGATCATCCCAGTGTGGTCCTTTTAATTTTTTATGGCCATTTGGGTGGACAAATGGCACGAACGGGGCATTTTTGAGCCAAATCGAAGTGCAATAGACCACGATTTTGGGGGTGGGCCCGAGGTCTAGGTGTGTTGTGGGCTGAAAATCGATCAGGGCATGCTAGGGAAGTAGGGGATTGTACCAGTGTGGTCCATTTAATTTTTGTTGGCCATTTGTGTGGTAAATGGACAAAATGGAGCAAATGGGGTATTTTTGGGTCAAATCGGTGTGCCATAGCCCACAGTTTTGGGGTTAGGCTCAAGGTCCGGGCGTGCTGTAGGCTGAAAATTGATCGAGCCATGTCAGGCAGGTTGGGAATCATCCCAGTGTGGTCCGTTTAATTTTTCATGGCCATTTGGGTAGATAAAGAGGCGAAACGGCGCGAATGGGGCATTTTGGGTGTGGCCCGTTTAATTTTTTGTGGCCATTTAGGTGGACAAAAGGGTGAAACGGTGCGAACAGGATATTTTTGAGCTAAATTGGTGTGCTATAACCCATGGTTTTAGGGGTGGGCTCAGGGTTCGGGCGTGCTGTGGCCCAAAATTCGATCGAGGCGTGCTAAGGAGCTTGGGGATCATCCTAGTGTAGTTCGTTTAATTATTAGTGGCCATTAGGGTGGACAAACGGGAGAAAAGGTGCGTATGAGCCATTTTTGAACTTAATCGGTGTGCTATAGCCCACAGTTTTGGGGGTGGGCCCGGGGTCCAAGCGTGCTGTGGGCCAAAAATTGACCGGAGTGTGCTAGGGAGGTTGGGAATCATCCTAGTGTGGTCCGTTTAATTTTTTGTGGCAATTTGGGAGGACAGACGGGCGAAATGGCGTGAACGGATTATTTTTGAGCAAAATCGGTGTGCTCTAGCTTACGATTTCAGGGGTGGGTTTGGGTTTTGGCCGTGCTTTATGCCAAAAATCGACCAGGGCGTGCCTGGGTGGTTGGGGATCATCCTAGTGTGGTCCGTTTAATTTTTTCGGGCTATTTGGGTGGACAAATAGGCAAAACGGTGTGAACGATGCATTTTCAGGCCAAATCGGTGTGCTATAGCCCATGGTTTCAGGGGTGGGCCCGGGGGTCAGGCCGTGCTGTGGGCCAAAAATTGACCGGAGCATGCCAGGGAGGTTGGAGATCTTCCCAGTATGGACCGTTTAATTTTTTGTGGCCATTTGGGTGGCAAACGGGTGAAACGAAGCAAACGGGGCATTTTCGGGCCAAATAGGTGTACTGTAGACCACGATTTTGGGGGTGGGCCCAGGGTCTGGGTGTGCTATAGGCCAAAAATCATTCGGGGCATGTCAGGGAGGTTGGGGATCGTCCCAGTATGGTCCGTTTAATTTTTTGTGGTCATTTAGGGCGACAAACGGGCGAAACGGCTAGAAAGGGGCATTTTCAGGCTAAATCTGAGTGCTATAGCCCATGGTTTTGGGAGTGTGCCCGAGGTTCGGGCATGTTGTAGGCCAAAAATTGATCGAGGTATGCCAGGGCGGTTGGGGATCATCCCAGTATAATCCATTCAATTTTTGACGACTATTTGGGCGGACAAACGGGCGAAACAACGTGAACGGGGCATTTTTTAGCTAAATCGGTTTGCTATAGCCCGCGATTTTAGGGGTGGGCCAAGGGTCCGAACGTACTGTGGACTGAAAATCACCTGGAGCATGCTAGGGGGGTTGAGGATCGTCCCAGTGTGGTCCATTTAATTTTTTGTGGCCATTTGGGTAAAACGATGCGAACGGGATGTTTTTGAGCCAAGTCGGTGTGATATAGCCCACGATTTTAGGGGTGGGCACAGGGTCCGGGCATGCTGCGGGCTAAATTGGTGTGCTATATCCCATGGTTTTGTGGGTGGACTCGGATGTCAGGGCATGTTGTGGGCTGAAAATCGATAGGGGCATGGCAGAGAGATTGGGGATCATCCCAGTGTGGTCCATTTAATTTTTTATGGCCATTTGTGTGGACAAACGAGCGAATCGGCACGAACCGAGCATTTTCCAGCCAAATCGGTGTGGTATAGCCAATGGTTTCAGGGGTGGGCCCAGGGCCGGCCGTACTGTGGGCCCAGGGCCGGCCGTACTGTGGGCCAAAAATCGACCGGGGCATGCCAGGGAGGTTGGGGATCTTCCCAGTCTGGTCCGTTTAAATTTTCGTGGCTATTTGGGTGGACAAACAAGAGAAAGGGTCCGAACCAGGCATTTTTAGGCTAAATTGGTGTGCTATAGCCCACGGTTTTGGGTGTGGGCTCGGGGTTCGATCGTGCTGTGGGCCAAAAATCAACCAGGGCATGCAAAGAAGGTTGGGGATCTTCCCAGTGTGGTCCATTTAATTTTTCGTGGCCATTTAGGTGGACAAACGGGCGAAACGACACAAACGGAGCATTTTTGGGCAAAATCAGTGTGTTATAGCCTACGATTTTAGAGTGGGTCCAAGAGTCTGGGTGTGTTGTAGGTCTTAAATTAAATAGGGAATGCCAGAGAGGTTGGTGATCATCCCAATGTGGCCCGTTTAATTTTTTGTGGCCATTTGAGTGGACAAATGGGCAAAACAACATAAACGGGGCATTTTCGGACTAAATCGATGTGCTATAGCCCACAATTTTGGGGGTGGGTCTGGGGTCCGGGCATGCTGTGGTTCAAAAATTTACCGGGGCGTGCCAGGGAGGTTTGTGATCATCCCATTGTTTGTTTAATTTTTCGTGGCCAGTTGGATGGCAAAACGGGCCAAACGGCATGAATAGGGCATTTTTGGGCTAAATCGGTGAGCTATAGCCCACGATTTTGAGGGTGGGCCTGGGGTTCGGGAGTGCTGTGGGCGAAAAATCAATCGGGATATACCAGGGAGGTTGGGCATCATTCCAGCGTGGTCCTTTTACTTTTTTATGGCTATTTGGATGGACAAACGGGCGAAACGGCACGAATGGGGTATTTTTGGGCCAAATTAGTGTTCTATAGACCACGGTTTCGAGGGTGGGCCAAGGTTTCAGGGCGTGCTGTAGGGTAAAAATCGATCGGGGCATACTAGGGAGATTGGGGATCATCCCAGTGTGTTCCATTTGATTTTTCGTGGCCATTTGGGTGGATAAACCGCACGAACGGGGCATTTTCCAGCTAAATGGTGGGCCCAGGGTCTGGGTGTGTTGTGGGCCAAAAATCGAATGGGGTATACCTAGGAAGTAAGGGATCGTACCAATGTGGTCCATTTTTCTTGGCCATTTGGGTGGCAAGCAGACAAAACGGCGCGAATGGGTTATTTTCGGGCCAAATCGGTGTGCCATAGGCCACAGTTTTGGGGTTGGGCTCACGGTTCGAGCGTGCTGTAGGCCAAAAATTGATCGAGACATGTCAGGGAGGTTGGGGATAGTCCCAGTGCAGTTCGTTTAATTTTTCGTGGCTATTTGGATGGACAAATGGACAAAACATAGCCAACAGGGCATTTTTTGGGCCAAATATGTGTGCTATAGCCCACGATTTTGGGGGTGGGCCCAGAATTCGAGCATTCTGTAGGCCAAAAATCGACCAGGGCATGCCAGGGAGGTTGTGGATCATCCCATATGGTTCGTTTAATTTTTTGTGGCCATTTGGGTGGACAAACGGGCAAAACATCACGAATGGGGCTTTTTTGGGCTAAATGTTCTATATCCTACGGGTTCGAGAGTGGACCCAGGGTCTGGGCGTGCTGTTGGACAAAAATTGAGCAAGCCGTGCCAGGGAGGTTGGGGATCGTCCCATTTTGGTCCGCTTAATTTTTCATGGCCATTTGGGTGGACAAACGGGCGAAATTGTGCAAACGGGGCCTTTTTTTGCCAAATCGATGGGCAATAGCCCACGGTTTCGAGGGTGGGATTAGGGGTCAGGGTGTCCTGTTGGCCAAAAATAGACCGGGCCATGCCAGGGAAGTTGTAGATCATATCAGTGTGGTCCATTTAATTTTTCGTGGCCATTCGGGTGGCAAACGAGCAAACTGGCGCAAACGGGGCTTTTTTGGGCTAACTCGGTGTGCTATAACCCATGGTTTTGGTGGTGGTCCAGGGGTCCGGGCGTGCTGTAGGGCAAAAATTGATCGGGGCATGGCCGAGAGGTTGGGAATCATCCGATTGTGGTCTATTTTATTTTTCGTCGCCATTTGGGTGGACAAACGGGCGAAATGGCGCAAACGGGGCATTTTTGGGCTAAATCCGTGTGCTATAGTCCATGATTTCAGGGGTGGGCCCGAGTTTCGAGCGTTCTGTGGGCCAAAAATCGATCAGGGCATGCCAGGGAGGTTGGGGATCGTCCTAGTATGGTCCGTTTATTTTTTCGTGGCCATTTGGCTGGACAAACATTTGAAACGGCACGAACGGCGCATTTTTGGGCTAAATCGGTGTGCTATCTCCTATGGTTTTGGGGGTGGGTCCGAGGTACGGGCGTGCTTTGGGCCAAAAATTGACCAGGGCATCCCAGGGAGGTTGGGGATCGTCCCGGTGTGGTTTGTTTAATTTTTTGTGGCCATTTGGGTGGAAAAAAAGGGGAAACAATGCCTACGGGCCATTTTTGGGCCAAATCAGTGTGCTATAGCCTATGGTTTCGAGGTTGGGCTCGGGGGTCAGGGCGTGCTGTGTTCCAAAAATTGATCGGGGCATTCCAGAGAGGTTGGGGATCATTCCAGTGTGGTTCGTTTAATTTTTCGTGGCCATTTGGGTGGACAAACGAGTGACACGGCGCGAACGAGGCATTTTTGGGATAAATTGGTGTGCTACAGACCATGGTTTCGAGGGTGGACCCGGGGTCCGGGCGTGCTGTAGTGCAAAAATTGACCGAGGTATGCCAGGGAAGTTAGGGATTGTACCAGTGTGGTTCGTTTAATTTTTGTGGCCATTTGGTTGGAAAACGGGCGAAACGGCGTGAATGGGTCTTTTTCGGGCCAATTCAGTGTGCAATAGCCTATCGTTTCTGGAGTGGGCCTAGGGTCGGGGCGTGCTGTGGGCCAAAAATCGACCAGGGCATGCCACGTAGGTTGGGCATCGTTCCAGTGTGGTCCATTTAATTGTTCGTGGCCATTTAGGTGGACAAACGAGTGAAGCGGCATAAACTAGGCATTTTCGAGTTAAATCGGTGTGCTATAGCCAACGGTTTCTGGGGTGGGCCCAAGGTCCGGGCATGCTGTGGGCCAAAAATCGACTGAGACATGCCAGGGAGGTTGGGGATCATCCCAGTATGGTCCGTTTAATTTTTTGTGGCTATTTGGATGGAGCAACGGGCAAAATAGCGCGAACGAGGTATTTTTAGGCCAAATTGGTATTCTATAGCCCATGTTTTTGGGGGTGGGCCCAAGGTCCGTGTATGCTGTGGGCTGAAAATTGATCGAGGTATGCCAGGGAAGTTTGGGATCGTCCCAGTGTGTTCCATTTAATTTTTTGTGGCTATTTGAGTGGACAAATAGGCTAAACGGCGAGAACAGATCTTTTTTCGGCTAAATTGGTGTGTTATAGCCCACAATTTTGGGGGTGGGTCCGGGGTCCGAGTGTACTGTGGTTTAAAAATTAATCGAGGCATACCAAGGAGGTTGGGGATCGTGCCAGTGTAGTCTGTTTAATTTTTCGTGACCAATTAGGTGGAAAAACGAGCGAAACAGCGCGAATGGGGCATTTTCGAGCCAAATCGGTGTGCTATAGCCCACGGTTTTGAGGGCTCGCCCAGGGTCCGGGCATACTGTAGCCCGAATATCTATCAGGGTGTGCCAGGGATGTTGGGGATCATCCCAGTGTGGTCTGTTCAATTTTTTGTGGTCGTTTGGGTGGACAAACGGGTGAAACTGTGCGAACGAGACATTTTCAGGCCAAATCGGTGTGCTATAGCCTATGATTTTGGGGGTGGGCTTGGGGTCCGAGCGTACTATAGGCTAGAAATTGACCAAGGCATGCCAGGGAGGTTAGGGATGTTCCAGCGCGGTCTATTTAATTTTTTGTGGCTATTTGGGAGGACGAATTAGCAAAACGTCCCGAACGGGGCATTTTCGGGCAATATCGGTGTGCTATAACCCATGTATTCGGGGGTGGGCTCGGGTTTCAGGGCATGTTGTAGGCCAAAAATCGATCGGGGCATGCCAGGGAGGTTGGACAAACGTACGGAATGGCACGAACATGGTGTTTTTATGCCAAATTGGTGTGTTATAGCCTAATGTTTTGGGGGTGGGCCTGGGGTCCGGGCGTACTGTGGGCCAAAAATAGACCATGGCGTGCCAGGGAGGCTAGAGATTGTTCCAGCATGGTCCTTTTAATCATTTCTGGCTATTTGGGTGGACAAACTGGCGAAACGGCGCGAACGGGGACTTTTCGGGCCAAATCAGTATGCTAAAGCCCACGGTTTTGGGGGTGGACCCGGGTGTCAGGGATTTTGTGGGCCAAAAATCTATCGAGGCATACCAGGGAGGTTGGGGATCATCCCAGTGTGGTCCGTTTAATTTTTTGTGGCCATTTGGGTGGACAAATATCATGAACGGGGCATTTTCAAGCCAAATCGGTGTGCAATAGACCACGGTTTTGGGGGTGGCCTGAGGTCCAGGTGTGCTGTGGGCCAAAAATTGATTGGGGCATGCCAAGGAAGTAGGGGATTGTACCAGTGTGGTCAATTTATATTTTATTGGCTATTTGTGTGGTAAACGGGCAAAATGGAGCGAACGGGGTATTTTTGGGCCAAATCGGTGTACCATAGCCCACAATTTTAGGGTTAGGCTCAAGGTCCGAGCGTGCTGTAGGCCGAAAATTGACCGAGCCATGTCAAGCAGGTTGGGGATCATCCCAGTGTGGTTCGTTTAATTTTTCGTGCCCATTTGGGTGGATACAGAGGCGAAACGGCGCGAATGGGTATTTTTGGGCTAATTCGGTGTGCTATAGTCCACGTTTTTGGGGGTAGGCCTGAGGTCCGGGCGTGCTGTAGGTCGACAATTGACCAAGGCATGCTAGGGAGGTTGGGGATTATCCCAGCGTGGTCTGTTTAATTTTTCGTGGCCATATAGGTGGACAAAAGGGTGAAACAGCACGAACAGGACATTTCAAGCCAAATTGGTGTGCTATAGTCCACGGTTTTAGGGGTGGGCTCGGGGTCCGAGCATGCTGTGCAATGAAAATCGATCGGGGCATGCCAGGGAGGTTGGGAATTATCCTAGTGTAGTCCGTTTAATTTTTAGTGGCTATTAGGGTGGACAAACAGGAGATACGGTGCGTTTGAGCCATTTTTTAACTTAATCGGTGTGTATAGCCCACAGTTTTGGGGGTGGGCCAGGGGTCCAGGCTTGTTGTGGCTGAAAATTGATCAGAGCGTGCCAGGGAGGTTGGGGATCGTCCCAGTGTGGTCCGTTAAATTTTTGTGGCAACTTGGATAGACAAATGGGCGAAACAGTGCGAACGGGTTATTTTCGAGCAAAATCGGTGTGCTCTAGCTTACGATTTCAGGGGTGGGCTCGGGGTTCGGCGGTGCTGTATGCCAAAAATCGACCAGGGCATGCCAGGGTGGTTGGGGATTATCTTAGTGTGGTAAATTTAATTTTTTGGGGCTATTTGGGTGGACAAACAGGCGAAACGGTGCGAATGGGGCATTCTTGGGCCAAATCGGTGTGCTATAACCCATGGTTTCAGGGGTGGGCCTGGGGGTCAGGCTGTGCTGTGGGCTAAAAATTGACCGAGGCATGCCAGGGAGGTTGGGGATCATCTTAGTGTGGACCGTTTAATTTTTTGTGGCCATTTGGGTGGCAAACGGGTGAAACAAAGCAAACAGGGCATTTTTGGGCCAAATCGGTGTACTACTAGCCCACGATTTTAGGGGTGGGCCCGGGGTATGGGCGTTCTATAGGCCAAAAATCATTCGGGGCATGTCAGGGAGGTTGGGGATTATCCCAGTATGGTCCGTTTAATTTTTTATGGTCATTTAGGGCGACAAACGGGCGAAACAGCCAGAAAGGGGATCATCCCAGTGTGGTCCGTTTAATTTTTTGTGGCCATTTGAGAGGACAAACGGGTGAAATAGCACGAACTTGTCATTTTTGGGTTAAATCAGTGTGCTATAGCCAACGGTTTTGGGGGTGCGCCCGAGGACCGGGCCTGCTGTGGGCAAAAAATCGACCAAGGCATGCAAAGAAGGTTGGGAATTGTCCCAGTGTGGTCCGTTTAATTTTTTGTGGCCATTTGGGAGGAGAAATAGGAAAAACAGTGCAAACGGGGAATTTTCAGGCCAAATTATGCACTATAGCCCATGTTTTTGGGGGTGGGCCCGGGGTCCAGTTATGCTGTCGGTTGAAAATCGACCGAGGCATACCAGGGAGGTTTGGGATCGTCCCAATGTGGTCCATTTAATTTTTCATGGCCATTTGAGTGGACAAATGGGCGAAACAGCGTGAACGGGGCATTTTCGAACTAAATCGATGTGTTATAGCCCATAATTTCGAGGGTGGGTCTGGGGTCCGGGCGTGCTGTGGTTTAAAAATTTACCAGGGCATACCAGGGAGGTTGGAGATCATCCCAGTGTGGTCTGTTTAATTTTTCATGGCCAATTGGGTGAAAAAACGAGCAAAACGGTGCGAATGGGGCATTTTTGGGCCAAATTGGTGTGCTATAGCCTACGATTTTGTGGATTGGCCTGGGGTCCGGGTGTGCTGTAGGTAAAAAATCGAATGGGGTGTGCCAGGGAGGTTAGGGATCACTCTAGCGTGGTCCGTTTACTTTTTTGTGGCTATTTGGGTGGACAAATGGGCGAAACGACGCGAATGGAGTATTTTTTGGGCCAAATTGGTGTGCTATAGACCACAGTTTCGAGGGTGGGCCCGGGTTTTAGGGCGTGCTGTCGGTGAAAAATCGATCGGGGCATACCAGGGAGATTGGGGATTATCCAAGTGTGTTTTATTTAATTCTTTGTGTCCATTTGGGTGGATAAACGGCACGAACGGGGCATTTTCCAGCCAAATCGGTGTACAATAGACCATAGTTTAGGGGGTGGGCCCAGGGTCCGGGAGTGCTGTGGTTCGAAAATCGACCGGGGTATGCCAGGGAAGTAAGGGATCATACCAATGTGGTCTATTTTTCTTGGCCATTTGGGTGGCAAACGGACAAAACGGCGCGAATGGGGTATTTTCGGGACAAATCGGTATGCCATAGGCCACAGTTTTGGGGTTGCGCGCAGGGTTCGAGCGTGCTGTAGGCCAAAAATTGACCGAGACATGTCAGGGAGGTTGGGGATAGTCCCAGTGTAGTCCGTTTAATTTTTTGTGGCTATTTGGATGGACAAAAGGACAAAACATAGCCAACGGGCATTTTTTGGGCCAAATATATGTGCTATAGCCCACGGTTTTGGGGGTGGGCCCGGAGTTCGGGCGTTCTATAGTCCAAAAATTGACCGGGGCATGCTAGGGATGTTAGGGATAGTCCCAGTATGGTTCATTTAATTTTTCGTGGCCATTTGGGTGGACAAACGGGCAAAACATCGCGAACGAGGCATTTTTGGGCTAAATCGGTGTGCTATATCCTATGGGTTCGGGGGTCGGCTCGGGGTCTGGGCGTGCTGTTGGACAAAAATTGAGCAGGGCATGCCAGGGAGGTTGGGGATTATCCCAGTGTGGTCCGTTTAATTTTTCGTGGCCATTTGGGTGGACAAACTGGCGAAATGGTGCAAACGGGGCATTTTCGAGCCAAATCGATGGGCTATGGCCCACGGTTTTGAGGGTGGGATTGGGGGTTAGGGTGTGCTGTTGGCCAAAAATAGACCGGGCCATGCCAGGGAAGTTTTAGATCATACCAGTGTGGTCCATTTAATTTTTCATGGCCATTCGGGTGGCAAACGAGGAAAACGGCACAAGCCGGGCTTTTTTGGGCTAACTTGGTGTGCTACAACCCACGGTTTTAGTGGTGGTCCAAGGGTCCGGGCGTGCTGTAGGGCAAAAATTGATCGGGGCATGGCCAAGAGGTTGGGGATCGTCCGATTGTGGTGTATTTTATTTTTCGTGGCCATTTGGGTGGACAAACGGGCGAAATGGCGCAAACGGGGCATTTTTGGGCCAAATTAGTGTGCTATATAGCCCACGATTTTGGGGGTGGGCCCGAGGTTCGAGCATGCTGTGGGCAGAAAATCGATCGGGGCAAGCCAGGGAAGTTGGGGATCATCCTAGTGTGGTCCGTTTAATTTTTTGTGGCCATTTTGGTGGACCAATGGGCAAAACGGCATGAACGGGACATTTTTAGGCTAAATCGGTGTGCTATATCCTATATTTTTGGGGTGGGTCAGGGGTCCGGGCTTTTTGTAGGCCAAAAATTGACCAGGGCATGCCAGGGAGGTTGGGGATCATCCCAGTGTGGTTCGTTTAATTTTTCGTGGCCATTTGGGTGAACAAATAGGTGAAAAGACGTGAATGGGGCATTTTTGGGATAAATCGGTGTGCTATAGCCCATGGTTTTGAAGGTGGGATCGGGGGTCAGGGCGTACTGTGGGTTAAAAATCCACCGAGACGTGCCAGGGAGGTTGGGGATGGTCCTAGTATGGTTCGTTTAATTTTTCATGGCCATTTGGGTGGACAAACGAGTGAAACGGTGCGAATGGGGTATTTTTAGGCCAAATCGGTGTGCTATAAACCATGGTTTCAGGGTGGGCCCGGGGTTCGTGCGTGCTATGGGGCAAAAATCGACCGGTGCGTGCCAGGGAATTAAAGATTTTACCAGTGTGGTCCGTTTAATTTTTTGTTGCAATTTGGGTGGTAAACAGGCAAAATGGCGCGAATGGGGCTTTTTCAGGCCAAATCGGTATGCTATAGCCCACAGTTTCAGGGGTGGGCTAGGGGTTTGGGCGTGCTGTGGGCCAAAAATTGACCAGGGCATATCAAGGAGGTTGGGGATCATTCCAGTGAGGTCCGTTTTATTTTTTGTGGCTATTTTTCTGGACAAACTAGTGAAATGATGCGAACGGAGCATTTTGGTCCAAATCGGTGTGCTATATCCCATGGATTTGGGGTGGGTCCGGGGGTCAAGGTATGTTGTAGGCCAAAAATCGAATGGGGCATGCCAGGGAGGTTGGAGATCATCCCAGTGT
>NW_025857220.1:0-2312 GCF_002878395.1 Capsicum annuum
TTTTGGTATTGTATAAAAGTTAGTTATATGGCGGGGTGTGTCCCGACCTTAGTTAAACTCTGTGTATTGTCTAGAGGCTTTGTAGGCCTAATGTACAGTCAAGGTGGTGTTTTGTTAATAGACGTGATGGCTCCAACGGCCAAGTATTGTATATACATATATATATGTGTGCTCGAGCTTATACAGATGATTATTTCCTTTTATATGCGACATGATGCTGTCCGAATTTCGGGTTGTCATAGAGGTATGCATGGGAAGTGTGATGAGCTGGTTTTGTCCGGCCTCCTCGGTTACGAGTGCCAGTCCTCCCCAATAGGATTTGAGGCGTGACAAAAGTGGTATCAGAGAAGTTCGTCCTAGTGAGTCTACAAAGTCGTGTCTATATAGATTCTTGCTTATCGGTGTGTCGTGCACCGCATCTATAAACAGAAGGCTATGGACATTTAGGAATTATTTCTTTTCTTCATGTCTTAGATCGTGCGATAGAGCCTATATTGTATATGAAGTCATAGTTGACCACTGAATCAGTTTGTTTCTCTTATTATAGTAATGATGCCGGTTACCAGAAGCAAGAATACCGGTAAGCAAGTAGATGTGGCTGCCGAATAGGGGACTAGTAAGTCACCCACTATACCAGCTAATCAAAGTGAGGCTCCAGCTGAGAATGCATAAAAAACTTCCTCCAGTTCGGAAGAAATAAGGGGGAGGAGAACTATATCCACAGAGCTACCTATTAATG
The DNA here is from genome assembly GCF_002878395.1 of Capsicum annuum. Classification (NCBI taxonomy): domain Eukaryota; kingdom Viridiplantae; phylum Streptophyta; class Magnoliopsida; order Solanales; family Solanaceae; genus Capsicum; species Capsicum annuum. Next base: position 740 of record NW_025857220.1, read on the forward strand.
CTGTTGATCAAGATCTTAGAAATGCAGTGCAACTTTTGACTCGTATAGTTGCTGGGTAAGCTCAAGGTCAAGCCATTCCTACCACGGGTCCTAGTTGTACAGATAGGGCGGCTAGCCTTCGAACACAGGATTTTCTTAAGATGGATCCTCCCACTTTTACTGGATCAGATTTTAACGAGGACCCATAAGACTTTATTGTTCAAATTTAAAGGGCCTTAGATATTATGCATGTAATGGGTAGAGAGACAGTGGAGTTAGCAGCGTATAGATTTAAAAGGGAGGCTATATATTGGTATGAAGACTGGAAACGATCTAGGGGTATTGATGCACCCCCAGCTACTTGGAAAGAGTTCAAAGAGGCATTTCTTGATCATTATCTTTCATTCGAGATTTGTCAGGCCCATGCAGATCAGGTTTTAAATCTTCGTCAGGGGAATATGAGCGTGAGGGAGTACAATCTTTGATTTAATTCCTTGTCGAGATATGCTCCTAATGTTGTAGCTACTATGGATGACAGAGTTCATCAATATGTGGATAGGATAGATCCATATCTGGTTAGAGATTGTACTATTGCCGCTTTAAACAAAGATATGGACATAGCGAGGACTTAAGCTTTTGCATAGAAAATGGAAGATCAGAGGTAGAGGAGAAGAACACAGGAATTAGAAAGAGGATATTCCAAGAGGGCCAGATTTACAGGGCAGTTAATGGCATCCCAAGGAGGGTTCAGACCATAGTTTTCTGCTAGACCACCAAGGCCATTATCTTCTTATTCTGCAGAAGGGTCCAGAGAAAATCAATTTGGGCACAGAAGTGAGAGTCAGAGTTTGTGGACAGTGGGGTACCAAGGGCAAGGGAATATGAGCCAATTGAGACCTCCTCGATAGCCATGCAATAAATGTGGAAGGTATCATTTGGACGCATATCGGCTAGGGACCAATGTTTACTTTTGGTGCGGTATGTCGGGGCATATAATGAGAGAATGCCCACGAAGGGGCATAGGGGGTATGGCACGACCTACGGGGTTATTTATTGCATCATCATCATCATCAATGCCTTATTCAGGAAGGGGTGCACAACCAATGGGTCATGTTAGAGGTGATAGAGGAGCCACGAGTTCTAGCGGGGCTCAAAATCATACATATGCTCTAGCGGATCAACAGAATTTAGAGGCTTCCCCAGATGTGGTTACGGGTACGTTGTCTATCTTTTCATTTGATTTATATACCTTAATTGATCCCGGTTCTACATTAGCTTATGTTACTCCATTGGTTGCTGGAAAGTTCGAAAAAATACCTGAATTGTTAGTTAAGCCATTTGAAGTATCCACACCGGTTGGGGAATCTATTATAGCTAGAAGGGTTTATCGAAATTGCATAGTAACTGTTTGTGGTCATGATACGATGGCTGATCTTGTGGAGTTAGAAATGGTAGATTTTGATGTTATAATGGGTATGGACTGGTTGGCGTCTTGTTATGCCACAATTGATTGCTGCACGAAAAAGGTATATTTCTATTTTCCAAATGAATCAGTCCTTGAATGGAAAGGTGAAATTAGCGCGCCAAGAGGTAG
>NW_025857221.1:0-1064 GCF_002878395.1 Capsicum annuum
TTTCTAGAAAGGTATGAAGTTAGTGATGAACATCAAGAACAACAAGAACATTCACCAAGAACAACAACAACAATTTTCAAGAACACCAACAATTCCCTTTTCACAGCCCACTCTAAACCCACAACTATATTGTCTCACATGGCCAAGAGTACCATATCTTTAACAAAATTGGTCTTAGGACACCAATTTTATAACAACATCACACGAACAAACTAAGAACAACAACAATATTCATATTACAATTCCAAACCGTGAGCCACAACAACACCAACAACAATCGGCCAAGCTTATGTTCACAGCAACAACATCAACATTTCAAGATCAAATCTAAGATATAGACTCAATATGTTAGTGAGGAACAATACTAACACTTAGAGACAACAAAGAAAAGTAAAAATCTTGCCCAATACACAACAAGAACACAATTTTCGGCCAAGAAAATAAATTGGACAGATTGCTATTTTTCTGGATTTTCAGTTTTTTTTCATCAATTTTTTTTAACTATCAAGCCCAAGATAGATCTTGTAGGAACAAGATCAAGCCACGCTTTGATACCAAATGTGTCACGCCTCAAATCCTATTGGGGCGGACTGGCACCCGTAACCAAGGAGGTCCGGGAGAACCAGCTCATAACCTTATACTTCCTATGCATACCTCTATGACAGCCCGAAATTCGGACAACATCATGTCGCATATAAAAGGAAATAATCACCTGTATAAGCTCGAGCACACATATAAATGTATATACAATACTTGGCCATTGGAGCCATCACGTCTATTAACAAAACACCACCTTGACTGTACATTAGGTCTACAAAGCCTTTAGACAATACACAGAGTTTAACTAAGGTCGGGACACACCCCGCCATATAACTAACTTTTATACCATACCAAAAGTGACTGGATATGACACGGAAAGCCCCGAAGCAAACTGGAGCTCTCCAAAAGCAGCTGCATATCCTGACTCCTACTTGTGCGATGTATGAGCTGAGGTACCTGTGCCTGCAGCATGAAATGCAGGTCCCCTGTGGGGGACGTCAGTACGAAATATGTACTGAGTATGT
>NW_025857222.1:0-2392 GCF_002878395.1 Capsicum annuum
CAACGCAGCGATAGTGGTCTCCTTCAAAACATCATATAGAATCTGATTGGATAAATGAAGGTGGATCTGAGATAGAGCCTTCCGATCCTTACGCCGTTTGTCCTCGTTCGTCCATGATGAGGGCATCTTATCAAACCCTAACAGAGCATCGTCCAAATCTATCTGCGTGAGCACAACCCATATCTTAACCTGCTATAACGAAAATCTGGTGTTGCAATCCAACAGTGGAATATCATACTTCATGGTTGTCATCCCTGAGAAAATAATCGAACAGGCTCTGATACCAGTTTGTTAGGATTCAGACAGAATAAACAAACCACAAGTAAAAGAAAACAAGAACAATACACAGATTTACGTGGAAACCCTTGTGGGGAAACCCAAATGCAGAGGCAGAGGAGGTTTCACTACGATGGAAAGAGAGTACAATGTGGAGAAGGCTGAATTTTCTGAATGCACAAAATAACCCACTAAATACACTTATATAATACGTGCATACAAATAAGTCCTAGGCCCAAAAACATAAAGGTTCATTCAGGGCCCACTCAACATAATTCGGGTCACAACTCTAACAAATATTTATAATAATTAAGGGCATTTTAGTAAACTTACCAATTGTAGTACACTATCATACCGTCAAATCAAGCAATAAAACCATTATTAACAGCAAATGATATAATTTATTCAAATATTATATTATAGTATAGTATATACTATACAGTACAACACCATACCATACGTTATGAAAAATGCGAAACCACCATCCAAACAAAGTGTAAGAGGGTGTTTGGATTGGCTTAAAAGCTAGTCAAACCAGTTTAAAAGCATTTTTTGACTTATTTGGGTGTTTGGCAAGCAACAAAAGTACTTAAAAATAAGTGCTTTTAAGTTAAAATAAGTCAAAAGTTATAAGTTGGTCTACCCCATCTTATTGCTTTTGGCTTAAAATCTATTTTAAGTTTGACTAAGTAATCTACTTCATTATTCCTTGCATGTTCTTGAAACTCCTAAAATATCATTCTTTATTCTAACTTATTCTTCCATTTCTTGTTCTCTTCCATGGCTGCTTTCTATCATAGTTTATATTTTTTTCTTTGCACTTTGTAATGTTATGATTGATTAGTTTATTTCGTTATTCAAATTTTATTATTCAAAGATTTTTTTAATTAAAAATATTAAATATTATTTGAAAAGTTCTGTGGGTGGAGGCAAAACATATTCCTCTTCTATCACAATGAATGTCACTTTGATTTAAAAATTTTCGTGACAAAAAAGATTGATAAGGACATTCTTTTTATTCTTGTTAAAATTAATAATTTTCTATTGCAGTGAAAATTATTTTTTTGCTATTTTTTAGTTTCATACAATGTTTTCAATAAACAATTTGAAATTATTAGAAAATAATTTTATCTACAAATTACAAATTACTAATCATATTTACAAATTACCATATTTCAGCTTCCGTGATAAAAAAAAATTACTAATCATTATCTTAAAATTTTAAATTTTACGAGTGAGATTCTAGGACTTTGTCATGAAGTTTCACATGCGAAGTAATATAACTAAGAAGCGATCAATGACGAACAATTTTTATGTACGAATTAGGTGTCAATTCATTATCATAGTCTTTAAGAAACTCAATTGCTATGCCAATCATATAAAATAAACTAATTGTAAAGAGACACACCAACAACAACAAGAAGAAAAAAGAAAAGGTGTGATTGAAAAGCAAATAAAAAATAATGTAGAATTAAATCAAGTAGCCATGCACATTTAAAAATGATGTTTATATTGAAATTGAATTAAAATATATATTAATTTTAATTTGAATTATTTTAGATTTTTTTAATAATAATCAACTCTACATATTGTTAACAACTTTAAGAATATTTTACACATTTTGACAAAAATAAAGTGTTTAATAGCACTTGTTTACCAAACACATCAACATTTTTTTTTTCAGTTTCAGCACTTTTATCTAAACGCGTAACTGCTTATTTTTAAAATAAGTTTCAACACTTTCAAAAGCACTTTTAAAGAACTTTTTAAAAACCACATTTTTCCAGTCTGTCCAAAAAAATAGTAAGAAACTGTTTATTTTTTTAGATTTCTTTTTGGTTACCGAACACAACCGTAGCATACATAAAAGATACATTCAAACTTTGTACTTGTCGTTAGTGGTCACGTCTCAAAACACCAAAATAAAATAAAATTTATTACTATAAAAAATGAATCTGACTACATTTATTTTAATTTACTCTTGTATTGATTTTATTAAAATTTACATGAATTTAACAACTTAATATATTTACATGACATGATTTGTGACAAATTAGCCAGAAGCAAATTATTTTATTAATAGTTATTAATAAATTTAATATTTATAATAATTAAG
>NW_025857223.1:0-1925 GCF_002878395.1 Capsicum annuum
CCACATCTACTTGCTTATCGGTATTCTTGCTTCTGGTAACCAGCATCATTACTATAATAAGAGAAACAAACGGATTCAGTGGTCAACTATGATTTTATATACAATATAGGCTCTATCGCACGAACTAAGACATGAAGAAAAGAAACAATTCCTAAATGTCCAAATCCTCCTATTTATAGATGCGGTGCACGACACACTGATAAATAAGACTGTACATAGACACGTCTTTGTAGACTCACTAGGACAAACTTCTCTGATACCACTTTTGTCACACCTCAAATCCTATTGGGGCGGACTGGCACCCGTAACCGAGGAGGCCCGGGATAACCAGCTCATAATCTTATACTTACCATGCATACCTCTATGACAACCCAAAATTTGGACGGCATCATGTCGCATATAAAAGAAAATAATCACCTGTATAAGCTCGAGCAAACATATATATGTATATACAATACTTGGCCGTTGGAGCCATCACATCTATTAACAAAACACCACCTTGACTGTACATTGGGTCTACAAAGCCTCTAGACAATACACAAAGTTTAACTAAGGTCAGGACACACCCCGCCATATAACTAACTTCTATACAATACCAAAAGTGACTGGATATGACACGGAAAGCCCCGAAGCAAACTGGAGCTCACCAAAAATAGCTGAATATCCTGGCTCCTACTTGTCCGATGTATGACCTGAGGTACCTGTACCTGCAGCATGAAATGCAGGCCCCTCGTGGGGGACGTCAGTACAAAATATGTACTGAGTATGTAAAGTTGTAGATAATCACATATGATATAGGAGCTCAATAGAAATCAAAAACAAATGAATAAATCATAATACGAGTGGACCACACTTACTAGAACATGTGACAACCTATACATTGTATTTATTCAATCACTTTACCTTCAATCTTATCATCTTTGTAATTATTATTGTATTGTACTGTGACCATTAGGCTGCCTCCAGTACATATCAACTGATATCGACACATGATAGGCTTGTGCCCCTGGGATACCACCCATAAACACATAAATAGGGGTCGACCCAAGATAGGCTTATGCCCCTAGGATACCACCCGATAAGAGAGAACTTCCATCACTTAGTTCAATTAATCTTTGAGATTGTTATTTCGGTCGCCACTACATTTTTGATACTTTGAAACAATGATACATCAATAAGAGACATATAAATAGACCATCAATGCAATAACAATGAAGTAAGAACTCATTGGCACATAAATAAAGTGTTTTAGAGTCATCAACGCCATAACAAAGAAGTAGGAACTTATTGGTATATCAATGAAATGTTTTGAAGTCATTAATAACACATGGATCTTGTTTGGGTAACCAGATACCTTCAGACATTCATTAGTGCAATAAACATGTAAGATTTGGAAAACAGGTAAGTATTGGAATGCCTTGACATCGTGTAGGGTGGAAACAAGTTCATTGGTAACGTAGGACTTCATACAAAACCATTATGGATCACATGTTACTGAATAACTTTGAAAACTTCTTAATATAACAATTGTTCACTTTCATGCCAAAGATATGGTATAGAGTATGCTTTACATACTTGACTGTCAACCTTCAATACTAGTCCCAAATGGACTTCCCGTTTTTTCAAATTACTTATCTACAATGAACATATATAGAAATCTAGTATTAGTGACCAAACGTCACAATTCAATTATTTGAATTCACTAAACTAGTGGTTAAGTAGTAAGCCTTAATTACACCATAAAGGGTGTCACTTTAACCCTCTTATACTCCAATTACATTCACATGACATGCATATTCATACAACATCCTCCAATATAAAGTTTGGATTTATTTATCCTTCCAACCAATCCATTAAACCAAATTGAGCCATAGACATAAATAATCATCAATTCAATAGTATATCACCATATCCACCTTTCATAA
>NW_025857224.1:0-3587 GCF_002878395.1 Capsicum annuum
CATATGTTTAATATCAAAGTAATTTTTAACTTCGTAGATTTAATTATTTATTTTATATGAAATGTGTGATAACAGCAAAGCTAATAGTTGATAAGAAAGTAAAACTCATCATTCCTTCTACCTTCACCTCTTTGTCTTTGAGGTACTCCTAAGGTCTCGAAGACAGGGGCGGAGATACCCTTGAGATAGGGGTTCGAATGAACTCCTTCGACGAAAAATTATATTACATATATATGGCTAATTATTTTTTTATATATATATAGTAGATGTTGAACCACATTCGGTTAGTTCGTATGTTCACTTGTAAATTCCCTTAGTAAAAATTCTAACTCTGCCACTGCTCGATGACATTATTAAAAATTAATAAGCTATAATTTTTACTCTTAATAATAAGGGGTGATAAGCAGACAGTTATTCAGCATGCCTACTTGTGCTTTCTGCTTCACTTGCTTCAATTGTAATTTTATTATTTTATCCCTAACTAATTATTATAAGTCATTTAAGTATTAAAAAATTAATGATATTTAATTTAAAAATAGAAATAAAATGATAAGTTAAAAAAAGATAAAATGAAAATAAAATAATAAATTAACTCTTGATGGTTTGTGCGTGACTCATTTAAATTTTATTCACAAGTATTTTTAATAATAATTTTATCTTATTACTTTTAATTAATTGTTATAACTTATTTAAGACATGTCTATTTTGTTGTTTCATTCGTAAATATCACCCTAATTGATTTTTATTGTCATCTAAGCATTAAAAAATTAATAATATTTTATAAAAAGATAAATACACAAAATGATATGTCAACATAAAATATTTATTTAATTATCGAAATTATATTAGTGCCACAAAAATTACGATAGAACAAAGGAAGACATAAAGTAACATATATTGTTTAAAATGAAAAGACACGTAAATTGGGACTAAGAGAGTATTAATATTTTATTAAAAAATTATGTTAAAAGCATTATAAATCACATATTTAACAACTTAAAAATATAAAAGGTCTAAAATATTTAATTAACACTCGAACTTATATTAGTGTCACTAAAATTGAAATAGAAGAAAAAATACTATATATCACAATAATTAAAAATTAAAACTATTTTAATAATTGATTATCTAAATTATATTTGTGTCACATAAATTAAAATAAAAAAATTAATATATATTAGACTCGTGCTAAGCATGAACCTTCAATGTCTAGTTCTAATTAGAAGGGAAAAATCAACCTCCTTATAATAGAGGAAAAAAGGAGAAACAATATTGAAAAAGAGAATGGAAAGGAGGATAGAAATATCAGAGGGTTTGAAATTTGTTAAACACCATACCCACACATGGATGAAGAACAAAGAGGGAGCAAAGAAGAAGGGAAAGAAAGAGAACAATTAGGGATGGGGTTGGAGGGTTTGGGCGGGGGAGGGGGCTGGGTGGGTAGGATGAATATGAATATAATAATTGATTGATAATCAAAAAATTGTGGGACCCACGGTTTTTTTCATTAAAAAAATGTCCTCCCACAAGTATGATGTGGTGAGCCTCACCCACCATAAAATTTTTCGATATACTACTACTATAGTAGTATCATTATTAAATTTAACAAGGAGAATTTGAAGATGAGGGTTAGGATTTGGTATAGGAATCAATATTAAGAATAATTTCTTGCAATCCGCAAAAAATACTTCTTTTGAGTTTTGATCAGTTGAGGGTCCATCGAAAACATATCTTTATCCTATGAAAATATATAGAGATAACGTTTGTGTACCTCATATTCTAACCCCCATTTATGAAATCATGTATACTGAGTATGTTATTATTGTTGTTGTTTGTAGTCATCATTAAAAATAACTCTCTATATTATATATGTATATATAGAGAAAAAGGTTCGAAATAAACTTGAATTTTAACGAACTTTGTTATAACATGCTTCAACTTTGTGGGCGGTCCTATGAACTCTCCTAGGTTATATTTTTATCATATTTCAGTGGCATATATTTGCCAACTGGACCACTGTGTAAATACACATACACTGAGCGCATGAGGGTATGAAATGATCCAGCTAAGCAAATATATGTTACAAAAATACGATAATAAATGGTCTAAGGGGGTCATTGGACCTCCGCCAAGTTAAGATATGATACAGTAAATTTTGCCAAAGTTTACGTATATTTCGGACTTTTTTCCCATATATATATTGGCAGCTACAATGCTTTTCTATTCCATCACAATCACTAATATAATAAGTCAATTATTATTGTTTTGGCGAAATTTTGACTTTTTGAAGAGAGTCGCCACTTAATTTTTGAAAAGGAATTAAGAAACCTTTATAGAGTTACTTCAAACGATTCAAAACAGAAAAATCATTTTAAGTTAGAGATTCTAGATAAGCGGTTCCTACTAATGTTTTAGGAAGGTGTTAGGCACCTAAAACGTCCGCTAACTTGCGGTTATCCTGACTGTTTGAAAACGACTTTTGACTAACTTCGAAAAAATATTGATTTTTTGGAAAAAGTAAATTGTTTAGGAAATATTTTTAAGGTTTTATGCAAAACCAGTTTTTAGCGACTTAGTTAGGGATTTAACTAGGTTCGCAATAAGCACGTAAACAAGTAAGCGAAAGGAAAAAAAGGGAAAGGGGAGAAATAGTGATTTGGGCTTTTAGGCCCAAACCGTTGTCCCTGTCCTAATCTAGTTGAATTTTTGACCCATTTTCACCTGTCCTAGTCTAATTTTTCGAGCATTTGACTCGAGTTTTGCTTCTCCTGTATTAAGTACAACTTTGGCTTAGAGGCCCCAAATAAATGAATAAGTAAATGAATAAATAAGAAGAAGACAATAATAAAAATCGAGACTTTTCAAGTCTCTTAGTGACCTCATCAATGGGTTTTGACCCATTTTCCTTCGTCGTCTATCTTGTATCACTCGCACACCATATAGTTGACCTTGGGTTTAAACTTCAGACTTGACTTAAAGAGGTGAACCTCATTGACCCATTACGAAATGCAAGAGGAGAGGAGTCTATTTGGACTCAACACATTTTTTGCATGCAAAAAAAAGATAAAGAAATTAATATACGTGCAAGGCATAAAAGTGATATATTTAAAAGCAAAAGACAATATCAAGAACCAATCTTAGAATAACAATGATAAGCATACTTGCACACGAATGAGAGTAAACAAACAAACTTCAAAGCAAAGACACCTACTTACATGCCTAATTTATGTTCATATAAAAATGAATAAAGGTAAAAGGAAGAATGTCATATTCAATGAATTATTGCGAGAACAAATAATGCATGTTGCGAGAATAAAGGGATGAGGCGATAAGAAAAAAATACCCATGACTTCTAAAATTGCACAAACATAGAACCTAATCCATAGAACAAAAGAAAATAAAGGCTAACTTTTCAAGAAAGGGAATCCTTAAATTTCAATCAAGGCAGCATTAATGAAAATTCATACATCTAAGTCATGGCCAACTTTAGGAAAAACACATAAAGACCTATGATTTATCGTTCTAAGACATCATTGGTTCTCTTTTGATATTATGAATCAAGGAGAGACACGATCAAGTCTTTACAC
>NW_025857225.1:0-2376 GCF_002878395.1 Capsicum annuum
TTATATTTCATAACATTTACACTATTATAAGAATGCTGAAAAAATTTAAGGAATCTAAAAACACTCTTTCACCTATTTAATGAGACAGTGAAGAAACAATTAAGAAATCACATGTAATTTAAAAAGTAATATGTGTGAAGAAACAACTAAGGGGTCATTGGGTAGAGTGTATTAAAAAATATATTGTATGCATTAGACTTGTGTATTATTAATACCTTATTTGACACATTTTTTCGCCTATATATAATTAACATTTGTATTAGTTAAACACTATTGTGTATTGAAGAGTGCATTAATAATACCAACAATTTCTATGTATTGATAATACAAAGTATTTCAATACATGCATTAACTTACTTAGTGACATTATTACCCCTTTAAAATATTTGCAGTTTCTTTTCCCACAAAGGTGATTTTCTCCATCTCCTTCTTCCTTCTATTTAATCAAACATTGGTTTGAGTGTTTTCAAACATAATGAAAAATTAAAATTGGCCTCACAAGAACTAGATTAGAAACTTACTTGGGGCTTTCAAACATTAAAGTGACGGTGTCACTTTCATCATTTTTTCATGTTAATAAGATTCATATCGATTGAAATTTTACGGTCACAATAATAGTGTTCAAAAACCTCAGATCAGAGCAACAACGCCGTCAAAGCCATGATGGCTGAAATTCATAGCCTGTAGAGAAAGCCCTTGGAGGATTGGACGGGGCGACAAGAGCTCTCTATGTATCTTCCAGTTGTTGCAGTAAAAAATTTAGGAAAGTTCTTTATGATCCATGAGGTGATTAATGTCTAAGAGTTTATTTTTGTATACTATGTGTGCCTTTAGCTATTCTGCGAACCAAAACAAAGGCAATGAATTTTGTTAAAAAAACAAAGGGTTTGTAAATAAGTATTATTTTATTCAAATAATTTACTGCACATTATTTCTAATACATCACACCAAATCGTCTAATAAAAATAATGCTAATATATATAATACCAAAATAACTAATACAAATATTATTAATGCAAGTACTTTTAATACAACTTATTCAACATTATTTTTATACACTACCAAACGAATCCTAAGAGCAGTATTTTTAAGGAAAAATTACATAAACTAGCATACTTAAGACCTTAATTACAATAAATAACAACACTTTCCCAAAATTACAAGTTATAACAAAAGTAGCAATATTTTAACCATTATATTGAAAAGTCCATGGGTTTCACCCACTTTTTTACCTTTTCTATTTTCACTCCACTTTTTTCAATTTCTTTTTTTCAAAAAAAAAAAAAATTGTGATCCATCAAATAAGGTAAGTTGATATTTATAGTATTTGCATGTTATCTTTTCGTATAATTTATATTATTTTATTTTTTCATATTTTTTTTCTTCATCGATCTTCTTCATTTTTTTTGGGTGTGTGTGTGTGTGTGACTTTTTTTGTTGAAAGATTGTGGAGATCTGCTATAATGGAGGAATACGTTATTTGACGGAGGTCTGCTGTAACTTTTCCTACATTATTTGATTATTTGATGGCCTTTTGGATTTTTTTTTTGTTGAAAGATTTTAGGGTTTTGTGTTAAGTTAATTTCTACTCTTATTCAGTTGAACAAAGAAGTTGGCATAGAAGAGGTGCGATCGAAGCATTGTGGTGAGCCGAAAAATATTGAGGAAATCATGAAACGGAAAACATTGAGAAAACCTCCATCTCCAAAATCCCATAAAGTGCAAAAATATGTGAAAAAAGAGGAAGTCAAACGAAAAGAAAGAATATGTATTTTATCAGTTGTGCATATCTATTTATGAGTGATGCATATGTATTTTTCCAGTTATGCATATATATTTTTAAATAATACATATGCATTTTACCTGATTGTATATGCATTTATGACTAATGCATATGCACTTTTCCATATATGCATATGTATTTTTGAACAATACATATGTATTTTCTACTTATTCATACGTTTTTATGGGGCTGCATGCTATAGTTATTGATTTGGAAATATAGTTTTAGTTCTGCTTAGTTTTATAGATGCATATGTATTTATGAATAATACATATGTACTTTTTTAGTGTGCATATGTATTTATGACCGATGCATATGTATTTTTCCAGAAATACATATGTATTTTTTCAGTTATGCATATCTATTTATGAATAACACATGTATTTATGATTAATGCATATGTACTTGTGGATGATGCATATTTTTTGTCATAATAATATTTTTGATGTCTCCATCATGAAGAAATATGTAGCTCAAGCGCAATTAGGCAAATGTATTATGTCACTTTTTATTATAGAGATTTTGTGTCCTATATGTTTATACATACATATGAGACAAATACGTATTTCTGTAAATACATATGCAGATATATA
>NW_025857226.1:0-3940 GCF_002878395.1 Capsicum annuum
TACCAAACACACCCGTAATGACTACTATATCTGATTTACTTTTCAAACCAAGAAATAATAACTTAATCAATTTTATACAGTATATTAAAATGTACGTAATTTAACCCTAGTTTGTTACTCCTTTTCCTCTGCTTTTAAGTAACTAATTTTGCTATTATGAATAATGAATATATTTGTTTTTATATTTTTAATTATATATGATAGTGAAAAAATATATTTGGTTAAATTAATTCAAAAATAGTACAGTACTTTATATAATATGATATTGTCTGATTTAAGTTAAATATATATATATATATATATGATTTAACTCAAAAAGTTTGAGACAATTGAAAATATCACTACACCCTATAAGTAATTTCTTTTTTCTTATCAATTTTCAATGTAGAACTGTATTCGCATGCTCATCAACAATCTTCCACTCAATTGAACTAAACTCTACATGCTCAATACCAAGATTTATATAAGGGCTAATTTGGAAAAATTATATTTGTCATCCACATCATTCGAGTATTGTTATCAAAAGCCACCAAATCAATAGTTTACTCGGTGGAACTAAATTTTACATGTACAATTCCTCAAAAAGTGTGTCACATCAATATTAAATAAGTAAAAATAAACGAAGAAAGTCATGTAGCGAAGCTAATAACTCAATTATATTTTCTAATTAAAACTCCCTGAGCAAGTAGCAATATTTTTTTACAAAAATGTTTTTTCAGTTTGGTTAAAGTAGTTGACCTTTCGGAAATTGTGAGGTAAGATGTCAAAAAGAAACCTTAGTATATTGAGAAAGTGAAGACGACAAGGACTGCATTTGTGTCTCTCCCAACAATCTGTAAGCGAAATGGTAGCCTTATTGGAGGCTGTTGTGTCTCTTCATAGCAAATATTTCACGCTTATTATGATGATATATTCGATCAGGCACTTCAAATTTCACAACGAAATGGAGAGTTTTATCTACATAACTTCCCCAATGTCAACCAATAGAGTTTTATTACTACTCCATCCATTCATAAATATTTATCCTATTTTGTTAGAATTTTCCTACCTATTTGGATTTACTTCCGAAAGATTTCTTACTTCCCTTGTAGAAAAATATCTCTTTTCTATTAAGTTTATTCTCCGTATAAAAAGAGATCTTTCTTTTCAAGTCATAACACAATAACATTCACAATGTAGTGTTTAGAGAGAGATTTTCTCTCAATTGGTTTTTATGTTTTTTGATTTAGGTTTTTATTATATAGGCCAATTGTCTAAATCATATCAATAATATGTTATTTTAGTATGTTTTTATTTGTCATGAATTATCACCATCTTGATTTGCAAATTTTAAGCTTCTGCATGACGCCTTTTCAATTTTGAACCCAACACTTTTGACTTGACACATAACGTAAGAAAAAATAAATAAATAGGTGATTTTACAATATCACGCTTTGAATATAATAAATTTTTTTCTTTATAAAAATAATATTTTGTATTTAATATCAAGGATAAAATAAATAAAATAATATAAATTATCTATTAATTTTATAAATGGAATATATTTTAAAAAATTCTAAAAAGTGACAGAATATGAAATGATGAGTAAAGTAACCCGGTAGGGTTATTTGGAAACTTTGAATTTTCCAATTTCTTTGGATTACAGAAAAAGGGATAATATATTCCTTTCTTTTCTACGGCTTCTTTTTTCGGTTTCCCATCCGTTATTCGGTACCCATATTGGAGCCAGACTAATCTAGATTCGCCCCGGGTAGGGTCCCATTTGGGGGTAACGCTCCCAACAGAGTTTTCTCCATGCCCAGGATCGAACCTTCAGTTTCTGATTAAGAATGGACAGCTCCATCCGCTGCACCAGAACCCATGTTGGTTTTTCTACGGCTTCTTTAGTTTGTTTGACTTAAAAACATCTTGCTTATTCTGTATCATGCAGACAAGTATTATTGCAAGTAAATAATTAATTTCCAAGGGTGTTAGGACAACTCGTTAATTAATTATTAGAGTCCTTTTTAATTAAGTGTAAATATTTTCTCTTTGTCCTACTTAATCATTGCCATTTCCTTAAATTTCTGATAACACTTTCCTTGAAAAGGCGGTCTTAACTTCTTTTTCTTTCAGAGATAAAGAGATGCTAACTTCAAACTAATGACTCATAAATGTGTACTGTAGAGAGTTTTGGTTGGTGAACTCAATATTATTGAATTTGGTTCACCAAAAAAACCACAACTATCACACCATATTTTACTTACAAAAAGGTTCTTTTTTTCTGTAATACTACTATTCAGAAGAAACTTTTTTGAGTTTCTAATATTTCTTGTCCTTGGCCACATGGTGTCTATATCAATTTTTGGGCCTAATAATCACTAGATTCCTAAATCCCATCTATAAACTATTATTAGCAGCTAGCTAATTTAAGGATTTTGTTCTCCTACTCTTGCCATTTAGCATATGCCTCCTACAAAGTTTATATATTATTCTTTGAAATTACTGTTACAAACAATAGATGAATAACAGAGAAATTAAAAGAATTACAAGCAATTCTCTATTAGTATTAGAATATAACAAAACCTAGCTAAAATCATACATGCAATGATGCAAATTGAGTACTTTACTTCTAGGATATAAGTGTTTGATCTTTTTACGAATTGTCACAAATAGTTTGTTTTATTTTAAATCAAAGTATTGAATTCAAATTTTAAATAAACAAAAAATGTTCAAAGTAAAATAAAATCTTTATTTAAAGATGTAACCCGATTTGCATCCAAGTCATTTAGATTTCAAAAGTTCATTTTATTAGATTTAATGGGTTTATCCTATAAGGCTCCAGTGGTGGCTTTAAGCCATAAATTAATATTCAAAAATTACTTAAAACGATTATGCCTCGACTTTCCTCAACTTTTTTTTTTTTGATTAATTAGTTACTCAAAAATGGTAAAATTGATTGACAAGGATCTTTCCTTTTCAAGGTTAGAATGAGAATTGAGAGTGGAAGTAAAAATATAGTAGTACTAAACAATTTGGGGGTTGCTTATATTTTCCAATTGAGTAGGTGGTTTGGTTTCCCAATTTCGCATGCTTTTTGATTAAAAGCTCATGAATTAAAGTAAAAAAGTGGACCTTTTAAAGACACGTTTAAACAAAAATTAATAGTGAGATTTAATCAAATTAAGAAAGGACTGCACACAAAAATGAAGAGAAGATATTGGAACATTTGTCTACTAATTAGCCAACAAGACTTAATCATGAGGAGGTAATGATGAGAAAACACTGTTGCTTGAATGATACTCTACCCTTTTTCCATGCCCACATCATTACTTTACTTATAAATTCTACTCCCACCGCAACCGTTCTTTACTTGTTCATTTTTTTATTTTAATCCTTTTTAATACAAAATGATTTATTAGATCCTTATGTTTAATTTGTATGAGTTTGTATTTTGCGCTCTCATAATCACTCTTTTGGCAATTGATGTATTATGAACCCTCATACTCATTTCTTTGTCAATTGTCCCCTTAAATTTACTGAATCATAATAATTTAAACCCCTCTAACCAAGCCCAAGAGCGGACCTACTATAGTTCAAGTAGATTTATATGAATCCACTTCATCAAAAAAAAATACATCATATATATGCGTATATATAATCAGCCCTTATAAGTATAACATTAAATATTTAAATTTGAACCCACTTTGAACAAGTTAAGCCGCTAGTTTGGGGGAAGCGGGTTCAAATCCGGACGCCCGCGTTAGAATTCGAACCTAAACTGTAGCAATTCTTTTTATAAAACTTTTAAGCAGCAACCTTATAAAACTTTTATGCAGCAACCACGTTTTTGGATTAAAAAAAAGGTTTAATTTTCAATTTTTTTCCTAAAAACATGGTAATTATCCAATCCTTAATTCACCTTATTCCTCATTCCCTACAACATAAAGAAAAAAAAAAA
>NW_025857227.1:0-2937 GCF_002878395.1 Capsicum annuum
TTTTTGAGAAAGTTTTGAAAAATATCTTCCTTACTTTTTGAAGGAATGTCATTTTCGTTAAATATGAGAAAAATAAGTTTATTTGGAAAAATTTTCCAAAACACTTAAACTAACTAAACATGAGAAAAAATATTTTTCTTCAGACCAAACACACTCATAGTGTTCAATTTACAGACAAATACTGGTCTAACATGCATTTGCAATAGCTTATAAAAGTTTACATTGTGGTCTAACGTTATATTTTCATAAACTTTGTGTTTTACTGAAAAGAAACTTTTACGTTGTAGTTTAAAAAGCTCGTAACTATAAAAAAAAAAATGATCATATCGAAGTTAGGAATTTATGTTCGATATTTTTAGAAATTTGAGATCAAGTTAGTACAAATATGTTTAAATAGTACATCATATACATGATTTATACTAATATCATTAATCAAGGATGTCAAAATACAATTATTACGCCTTAATCTCAAAATTCGTATTGTTAGAATTTATCAATCATCATGAATTGACTAATTAAAGTTTACGCGTTGGTTGTCAACCCACTGCATAATGCATGCTTGAGGTCGAACCCACTGCATAGAGGAGTTGATCATGAAGACTTTTTGATCATGTATTATGGGAGGCCAAAAAGTTAGGTTATGATTTAAATGAGTTGGATATATGTGTGTGTCTTGAAAGATACTACTTACGATAAATGAGCTTCATACATGTTTAGTACCTTTTCTTGGTTGGCATTTCCCCAAAGGGATTCCATGAAAGGGTTTAGGGATGAAATGAATCTCCCATTATTATGGCGAAAGAGACAAACATGTACAACATATATGTCTGCCTTCACTTTCTCTGACCCCTTCTCTCATAAATCCACATTTTCTCACATCTTTTCTTTTGTGCATTGAACTATTACTTTCTCCATTCTAATTTATGTGGTATTCTTATTTGTTAGGGGTATCGATTCACTCAGCTAAAGACCATTAAATTCCTCAATTAATATCAATAAAATGTTGTGACCACTTAGATTTGATTTATTTTGATTTGAATGTAAACTACAAAAAGCGTGTTTATTCAAACTAAGGAAATTCGAGGTTTCCTTATTTAATAGTACAAAAGTAGTTTTACTGTTAAGATACTATTTAATACTTCCTCCGTTTTAAAAAAGTGCATGATTTTGTTTGGCACACTCCTAAATAAACTACTAACTCTTAAAAATAAAATGTAATTTTACCAACTTATCCATAAATAAAATTTATATTATTTTTCAAGTTGACATTGATTACATTTAAAATAAAGAGTTATAGCCCGTTTTGGCCAAACTTTTTTTTTCTCCAAAAGTACTTATTTTTCTCAAAAGTGAATATTTTAAAAAATTGAGGTGTTTGGCTAAGCTTTTGGGAGAAAATAAGTGCTTTTGGAGAGTAGCAGAATGTAATGACCTGATTATTGGTGATTTATGTGAAATATTTATTTCTGTATGTTTTGACCATTTTAGCCCACCCCGTGATTGCATTGTGGTATTTCTGAGGTGTGGGGATGATGGACGTGGTTCCCAATGCATCTTCGGCGAGATTTGTGCGAGTTTGTGATTTTTGGTTGCTTGAAAAGCCTTATAGTTGACCTTGATCAATTTATTGATCTGTGTGTAAGATGGCAAAACGGACTGTGCCAACCAATTCGGAACATCGATTTTAGGTTGGTAATATGGTTGGTGTGATTTTATGGCTTGTATATCTCATTTCGACCCTCAGTTCTAACAGTTGAGAAATCAGATTTTGGAGATCAACTTTGTGAAAACGATTTTTTTTTTAAAATGAGTTCAAAAGGTCAAATTTTGGTTAGTAGTGGGGTTGGTTCGATTTCATGGCCTTTAGATCTCATTTCGACCCTTGATTTGGAAATTGTATAAATAGGGTCTCGAGGGTAAATTTTACGATAATGACTTCTTTTCATAAATTTAATGATTCCATTAGACCCGGAATGTGTTTTACAATCAAATTTCACTATTGGATCATATTCATAGGGTTCCGAATGAGTTCAGGAGGGCAAAAATAAGTTTTTAAAATTGTTGGTGGTGGTGTCGTCGCGTCCGTGAACTTTTGGTCGCATAAGAGAAAGTTTGACCCTTTGACCATGTCTCTCAAGCGATCAAAGTGTCGTTTAAGAGACCATCACTGAGTATAAGACCCCAAATTCGTATTTTTTTTTACATTTTAGACGTTAAAAAGCTCCTATTTTGACGATTTTTGATGCGTTTTTCTCGTAGAATCATTGTCTATCAATTTAGAACTCTATTTTACCCATTTTTCAAAGAACTTCCATTTTATTTTTCATGATTTTCACCCAAGTTGAGAATCAAAAACCCCATTTTTATCATTTTTGGGGTTGAGAATCAAAAACCCCATTTTTATCATTTTTGGGGCAAGGGAGCTTGGATTTGGACGATTCCAAGGGATTTTTTTGTCATTTCTTCCATGCGTAAGTTTCTAATCTTATAATTATCATTTTCTTTAAATTTCATCTTCAAATTCTTGATTCTTAAAATGGGTTTTGGGGAGTAGGGGGGTTGTCGGTAAATCTTAAAAATGGTTTTTCTTTGATTTGAACCTCATTTTGTAACTTGTTTTTGCATGGGGTTTTAGCTGTAGACTCCTACAAGTATGGGGAAAATGGTTCTAAAATAAAATTATAATTTTATCCTTCTTTTTTTAAAATTCAATGCGGAGGTCCATTTTGATCACGACTAAAAAATAGGCAATATGGATTCGTTGAATTTTTTTGATGTATAGATCCTGTATTCGTATGTTTTAGTTGATTCCAGATTCGTTCATGAGGACAAATCTTCGTATTGAAGATTTTTTGGATCGATTTTTGACATTCGAGCTAGGTTATGACTTAACTTTCTTCAGACTGGATTGGGTAGTTAATAATAGTGTAAAAGGAT
>NW_025857228.1:0-2107 GCF_002878395.1 Capsicum annuum
CTTTTAGCCTAAAATGACCTTCCCTGTATGCATAATATCCCTTGATCCCAGTTTTGAGCTTTAATGCCTATTTCTTGTTATGACGTCTCTCACCTTCCCATTTATATTACAATGAACCTTTTTTTGCCTTGGTCTTCCTTGGACACTGTGCACCTTGACTTAGGCAAATAGCCTAAGTTGAGGGTGGCTATCATAGGGGTGCATGGTGTAGAATGAGTATGAAGAAAGGTAGAGTAAAAGAAAAGAATAAAAAGCTGGGTGTGGTGATAAAGAATAAGAAAAGAAAAGTGTGAAAAAGAAATTGATTGTAAAAAAGACCACACTCGTCATAAATATGTGTGATCAAGAAAAGAGAAAAATAAAAAAAGGTTAAAAAGTGGGACCCCCAAAGGTTAGTGTAGTGTCAAGGAGGCATAG
Organism: Capsicum annuum; assembly: GCF_002878395.1. Classification (NCBI taxonomy): domain Eukaryota; kingdom Viridiplantae; phylum Streptophyta; class Magnoliopsida; order Solanales; family Solanaceae; genus Capsicum; species Capsicum annuum. The sequence continues at coordinate 418 of NW_025857228.1, forward strand.
TCACTCTAAATACTCATGAATACCATACCGGCCCTAACCTACAGTGATCCTAGCTTGTCTATCTAAGATCCTTGGTAATGAAAATAAGGGCAAGCCTATGGCAGTTGGCATACATTGATTGGAACTTCATTCTGAGAGAAAATGTTTGGTGATTCTCCCCTTGGTTTCATTTGTAATTTTTAATACGAGTGTGGAGAGACTTCTTTGTTGTGAGGGTGCACTGGGTATGTTGCTTGTTGCTAGCTTGTTTGGGTAGTGTGATATTGGTACATGTATGGCTATTGAGGTTGAATTTATGCCATATTTTGATTCCATTGTGTTGCATGGTTGTTCTTCAATAGTATACATAACTGAGTTTGAACTGATTGACCTTGGAGAAGGTAAATGTGTTTTAAGATAATATGAGTTATTGACTGCCGATTGTACTTTGGAGCCTCTTAGTTATGTTTTGGTTTCTTGAGGACAAACAATTGTTTTAAGTTGAAGGTGTTGATGTGTGAGATGGTGCTAACATATTTGATCCTTTTGACGAGAAATATTTGTGAAGTCTTGAGAAAATTTTGTCATTTTTAATTATTTTTATCATGATATTGCAGATGTAGTCAAGATGGGAGGAAACGAAAGACAAAAAAGCAAAAGAGGCAAATTTGGAGCAAAAAGGAAAAGAAAAAAAAGCTGACGACATTTGTGATAAGTCATCACCTTTGTCATAGTTTATCAAAAATATCGTCAAGTGTTACAGTGTTAGAAAAATTGAAGTGAAGATGTGATGACATTTTTGATATGTCCCTGATAAGGCATCAGAGATGTCGTCAGGCTTAGGCAACGAATGGAATTTTGAGTAAAGAAGTGACGACAATTATGATAAGTCATCATAAGTCTGATATGTCATCAGAAATGCCGTCAACCTAAGACAGAGATTATTAAAGTTAAAGAGGATCTGGCGAGATTGGTGATAAGTCATTAGATCTCTAATAAGCCATCACAAATGATGTCACTTGTTCGAGCAAAAGATGCAACTTGAAGATTTGTTTCCACATTTAGCTTTTGTTATTTAAGGCACAGTCTTTAGGTTTTCATTATCGAATCTTGCACTGATCAACCATAAATTTTTGTGCGAGTTTTCTCTGTAACTTTAACTATTAGCTTTTGAGAAACTTTCACTATTTTTTGTAGGATTCTTTTGAGATCTAATCCAAGAAACAATTGTTGCTATACGTTTTATTGTAAGTTCATCTAACTACATCATGAATTCAAATTGTTATCTTGTTCTTTTGATTATGAGTGGCCAAAAAACTCTTATCCCCAGTTTTGGGATCTATGGGTAAGGTTTTGCACTGATGCTAGGTATTTAAATATTCAAATGGTGGTAGGAACTTTATGTTAATTCTGTTGTTTTATACTTAGTTTGATGGTTGAAACAATAGATCCCACCTTAGTTTTATTTGCTCTAACCGAGAAATAAACTAAAGATAGCGAATTAACAACGAGATTTAGGAAGTTTAAGCTCTCATATAATGATTAATGCTGTAACAAAATTAATCAAACATGAGGGAACATCCTGTTATGAAATATCAATTCCCTAAGATTGAGAGAATTAGGTAATTAGGTGTCTGAATAGGTCGAAAGACATGTAGACACAACTTCGACAAGGATATCTGTTGTTCCTACCTATCACACGAATCTCAAA
>NW_025857229.1:0-1113 GCF_002878395.1 Capsicum annuum
TTCTATTTCAATTGGTCTGCTTCTAAACATCTTGGATTATCACTCTCATACCACAGCATTCTTCCTTTGCTGTTACCATTTTAACTATCTTATCGTACGACTTGAAGCGTGTGTTGCCATGCAAACCTTTTTTCTTCTAAGAGTGTTTAGCATGCTGGACTATGTAAGGAGTGATCGTCCTGACCAATACATTGAGCATCCTATGAATTCTATAGATGGAAACCTTTAGACATCTTCATTCTTATCTGCATGAATGCTGGTTTGCATCTGATGAGCTTAGGTTTTGGAGAAGATTGTTTCAACAGCATAATATATATGCCCCAAGCGTCTTAACTCAAGGTTTGAGTTCGAAGGACCAAGCATCCGCAAGACGAGCTTCCAAAAATAAAAATGACATGAGCTGACAAGTAGGATTGAACTGAAGTAGAAATTTAGAACTAGGATTGAACTGAAGTAGAAATTTAGAACTTTCTCATTGGAGTCACACGTGAAGTAGTTTTCTTTCCTCTTAGCAATAGAAAAGAAGAACCATAAGTACTTCGCACCTATGATTTTCCCTTTATCAATAACTCTACTTTCTTGAAGTGGATAATCTGGACGCGAAGAGGTATACATCTCTCTACCAAATATTCATTTTGATGAATAGGCAGTATGGAATATGGACACGCTTAAATGTCGAGTGAAAGAAGTTATGTCATCAAATAGTTGCTCCAATCTTTCCTTTCGAACCAAGCACATTTAGATACAAAATCTTTGACTCATCTTATAATTTATTATATGAAAAGTTTTACTTGATAGTAAGATATGCTTGGAGAATATTCTTCTAATCTGATGATAGACGGTTATTTTTCCGTTGCAGGTGAATTTGATAGCTAAACTAAGCCATCCATATCTTTTAGAGTACAAAGATGCTTGGGTGGACAAGGTATCCTATCATCCAGTTTTGTCGTTGCTTGGATCAGAAAGTGAGAAACGTAGCCTTTAATAGTTGCGATTATTGCTGCATAAGCTGCACCAGAGAAAAAGCTCGACTTTCTTTTTCTTTCAGGGAAGCTGTATATGCATCGTTGCCGATTATTGCGAAGATGAAAATATGTGAGTGATTATCCCTGA
>NW_025857230.1:0-2812 GCF_002878395.1 Capsicum annuum
CAATCTCCATATTTGCATCCTTGATCTGTCATGTCAACTACTAATTTGATAGAGAATCGGTTCTATTAGCTAAAAATAGTGGAGAAAGAAAATTCCAATGCCATTTGAATGGACAAAGACAAATCTAAATAAGAAAATAGAACAAACCAGAAATAATTGGGCAACTTACCTAGAAAAATTAGAGGTTGAAAAGCTGTTGCGAAAAGATTTGCAACCCAGTTGAAAGAAAATCCAAGCAAGAATCAGAGCAACAAGCAAACCCAAAGTACTTATGACGTTTGTATATAGAGTAGAGAAGGCACCTCAATTATTAACCGCAACAAATCAAAACAACCACATATTCAAAAAGATAGTTGTCCAAACCACTCATTAATAGGTACAAAAATTAGGAGAATACCCATAACAATAAGCCAACAGGAAAAAAAAAACAGACAAAAAGAAAAAAAAAACAATAAACGAAACAATGGTGAAAAAAATATTTCAATTGAAGTCCAAAAAAATAATTCTTCAATCAATATATCATCTAAAATATTTCAAAATAAGTGATTTATACCAATAACAATATTCCATCCCAATGCAATGAGGAGTCAACCATCCTATATGATACATCCATCTATTGAGAATTTTTATTTTTATTTTATTTAAAAAAAATACAAAAATCATATGAGAAGATAAATAAACTACTTGGCATAGCAGACATGATCATTCATGAGAAAATAGATGATAAACGAGAATAGATGAGTTCAAAAAATTGCCATATAAGTCATTTCATAGGCACATCTTCATCATCAACCTTCAGCAGTAAGTAAGGTCCTTTAAAATCGCCCAAGTTTCACGAAGAAGTGGAAAGCTTTCTTAAGATACTCCTAAGTAGCAGTTTGAACATACTTAATGCTTGTCCCTCACTTATTTCCCACATGATTTTCCTCTCTATTTCCCCTACACTGCATGAAAGGCTTGAATTATTTTTTTTTAAAAAAAAAAAATGCAATGTGACCTGCATGAATTTTGAAGTAGTTAAGCATTTACCACTTATCAGATATTCCTATATGATTAGGCAAAAAATGCTCTGAATTGCAGGTTGTGGATTTTTAGTAGATGATTGTCATAAGTATGCTAACAGGAAAAATTGAGACTAGTCAATATTTTACATTTGCCATTGAAAGAATGAATGATGTCATACCGAAATCAAGCAAGAGGTTTATAAATATCACCTTTTGTACACTATCTATTATATGTTGAACAAAGATATCAATTTTAATATCTACAGCAGCAACCATTCTTTGAAATCAAGATGATAATTGAAAAGTGATAGAGAATTGGCTTTAGCTAGAGGGTCAGTTTCATCATCTCCTTTAGCGCATCATTTCAACCCATTTTAATGCAAGAGAATATTTGCATACCTCTTATTGTTCTTCTTCCGCTTTCTTTAAGAGTTTTTCGATTGTATGAAGCAGAAACCTGGGATACATGAAAAAGAAAGAGAATGTAAGGTCAGAGAAACTATAAGATGTCAATAGAATTGATATGTTCTCGTGAAAAAACTATGTGTCCGTGATAATTTCGAGAACATATTTAATAGGTTGACAGTAAAAATCTTGAAGGTAATATGGGATACATATATATGTTGGTCGAAATTCTAATATTATTAAAGTGTAAGAAATCAAATAATGAAAATTCTAAGATAGATCGCACCATAATTTTGAGATAGATGATAAGATGCACATTTGAGTTGAACGTCGTTACAATATAGGAAAAATATTCCACCTATCAAGTTACCGGTAGCATTTGCAAGTAGTGATGGTGGCATAAATGTAATCTAGCCACATATTATGGCGGTCTTTTTGGCTGAAAATGCTGATACAATAAAAACTTGTAAGAAAGCAAATTCTATATTTTAGCAAGTGAAGTTGAGGTGATTGTTCTTATTCATTAAAAAAATATGGTCATAATATCACATCAACGTAGTATTTAAAACTCAACCATATAGGCAGACAACTTTGAAAATAAATAGAGCAAATTAGGTAGCAATTGTACCATTATACCTCCCAATGTCCGTATAAAGTTCAAATTTGCTGCATGGATGCATGTAATTGTGATATACCAAAAAAAAATGAACCAATGGAAAAAAACATATGATAACCTAATCTAAAAAAAATGTATTGATCCTCATCCATTATATAAAACTGATTAAAAAATTGAAACTGTCAATACAAAAGTTGAATATTGACTCAAATGCTCTAAGCAAGAATAGAGTTCACTTAACAAACTTTAGGTCAGTTGTGCCATTTTACCTGCACAAATGCATTATAAAGGTGTTTTGAATGTCCTTATTTACATGTCATCAATAGTTCAATAACTATTTAAATCAATTACAAATTTAGTATTTTTGGTTACTGATATAATGCAAATACATGACAATTTCATTGTCATATGGAATCAAGCAAGAAAATGTTATATTTTGTTATTAAAACATCATTTTTCTCTCATTCACAATGCATGGATTGCAATATAAATCTGCGAAAATAGGACAATTACTTTTGCTATTTATTCAGACTATTTCGCCATGTGATATGAAATCATAACTGAAATAACTTGATGATTGAATCGCAGATATGTCTATCAAAAAAAATCTTACAACACAACAATTACTGTAATTAACACGCAAAAGATAGTGTTTGATAGTAGAGTCAAAGTGGAATACTTACCTTATCTGTCGATGATAAATCAAGCAAGCAAAAATAATGTAATTGTCATATACACATTAGCATGCCAACCAATTGTGCTTCAAAAGTATAAACAAATCAAGAAA
>NW_025857231.1:0-1384 GCF_002878395.1 Capsicum annuum
AATTTTCGTTCATGAGGTAATGGAAAATGACCATATTGCCCTTAAAATTTTAAGTAAATCCGAATCTGTCCATGGTGGACTGTTTTGACAAGCTAAAGTAGATCGACCATAAATCTTTGCTCCAATATCGGATTTTGAGTGAAATTGGTATCGTTGGAAAGATAATTCAAAGTGATTTCATTTCATATAAAGTAGGCCACCCAATTCGTTTTGTACAAGGAGTTATGATCGTTTGAAGTTGACCCTAAAAATCTGTTTTGAGAGGCTAAAGTAAAACGAGTATAACTCCTTACTCATACGTTGGATTTGGATGAAACCAATTGCATTGAAAAGAAGACTCAAAGATATTTCTTTTGATAGTTCGTATCTCTCCCAGTTCATTATATTAAGGGAGTTATGAGCGTTCAAAGTTGACCCAAAAAAACTAGCAGGCCTCAGTAGTTTGTGTGCAGGAATATTTCCTGCACATTTACTATTCACCATATCCCGACCACCGTTTTATAGTTTCGAACGTGCTCAATTATATCCGAAACTTATCCGTTTTTGGAAATCTTTATATCGTTTGAAAGCTTATTCAATAACCTTTGTATGGAATCATCGACGGGCAAATTCCAGTATAAATAAAATAAAAAATTAATTCCATATAAATAAGACCAATACACGTACTTGAATACGCCAATACATGAACTTGAATACGGGGTGTTACAATCACATATCACTTCTACTGAGGATGTGCAAGTTTCGGAAGATCTTACCTATGAGGAAGTGCCTATTTCTATTCTAGATCGCCAAGTTAAGAAGATGAGAAATAAAGAGATAGTATCTGTGAAAGTACGTTGGAGAAATCGTCAAAGAGAAGAGATTACATGGGAAGCTGAGCAAGCAATGAAATCTAAGTACCCTCATTTGTTCAAAGATGATGACGAAGTTCAAGAAACGGAGTTAGAACATTAACAAGTAAGTTTTTTTTTTTTTTATATATGCATAGTATTTATATGATGATGTGAATATTAATGATGGACTTGAACTTGTTTCGGTTGAATAACTATGCTAACATTCAAGGACGAATGTCCCAAAGGGGAGAAGGGTGAAACACCCCGTATCCAAGTACGTGTATTGGCGTATTCAAGTACGTGTATTGGTCTTATTTATATGGAATTAATTTTTTTATTTTATTTACACCGGAATTTGCCCGTCGATGGTTCCATGCGAAGGTTATTGAATAAGATTTCCAACGATATAAATATTTCCAAAAACGGATAGGTTTCGGATATAATCGAGCACGTTCGAAACTATAAAATGGTGGCCGGGATATTTGGGAATAGTAAATGTGCAGGAAAATTTCCTGCACACAAACTACTGAGGCCAGCCGAATTTTTGGGTC
>NW_025857232.1:0-2311 GCF_002878395.1 Capsicum annuum
ATTTCAAGACCATATACTGCAGCCAAGGCAATTAACATTTGAATCGATGTTATCCTTGTTACTCGCGAGTATGTATCGAAGTAATCAAGTCCTTCTTTCTGTTTGAAGCCTTTTACTACAAGTCTTGCCTTGTATTTGTCAATAGTACCATCCCCTTTCATCTTTCTTTTGAAGATCCATTTAGAACCTAAAGGTTTATTTTCGGAAGGAAGGTCAACCAATTCCCATGTATGGTTTCTTAAGATTAAATCAATCTCACTATTGACCGCCTCTTTCCAAAAGGATGAGTCTGAAGATGCCATCGCTTCCCTAAATGTTTGAGGCTCATTTTCTAAGAGAAATATTACAAAATCCGATCCAAACAAAGTTGACATTCTTTGACGTGTACTACGTCTTGGATTTTCTTCATTATGTACACTCTCACTTGATTCATCTCGAGGTCGTTTAGATCCTCCACTGGACTGTTCATGTCTAATTTTATACGGGTAAATGTTTTCAAAGAATTCAGCATTGTCTAATTCAATTACTGTATTTTCATTAATATCTGGATGTTCGGATTTATGAACCAAAAATCGACATGCTTTACTACTTTTAGCATATCCTATGAACACACAGTCTACCATTTTAGGTCCTATCTTAACCATTTTAGGTATAGGAACTTGAACCTTCGCTAGACACCCCCACACTTTGAAATATTTCAAGTTGGGTTTCCTTCCTTTCCATTTTCCTTAAGGAATTGATTATGTCTTACTATGGAGAACTCTGTTGAGTATACGATTGGTCGTAAGGATAGCCTTCCCCCATAATTTTTGTGGTAAACCAGAACCTATAAGTAAGGCATTCATCATTTCCTTCAAAGTTTGGTTTTTTCTTTCCACAATTCCATTAGATTGAGGTGAATATGGGGCCGTAGTTTGATAGATTATTCCATTCTCTACACATATTTGCACAAAGGGAGATTCATATTCTCTGCCCCTATGACTTCTTATCATTTTGATTTTTTTGTCTAACTGATTTTCAACTTCAATTTTATATTGCCTAAACATATCTATTGCTTCATCCTTACTATTTAGCAAGTAAACATAACAATATCTAGTGCAATCGTCAATAAAAGTTATGAAATACTTTTTCCGACCACGTGATGGTGTTGACTTCATATCACAAATGTCAGTGTGTATTAAGTCTAAGGGATTGGAATTCCTTTCCACGGACTTATAAGGATGCTTTGCATACTTTGATTCCACACACGTTTGACACTTTAATTTATTGCACTCAAAGTTCGGCAAAACTTCTAACTTCGTAACGTTTTGTAATTAACATGGCCAAAACGTTTATATCATAAATCATAAAACTCAAGCAATAAGAAGAATTCGAACTTTTATTTATTTCAACAGTCATTACATTCATCTTATAAAGGCCTTCGGTCAGATAGTCTTTTCCTACATATATTTCTCCTTTGCTAATTACAATTTTTTCAGAAACAGTTACACATTTGAATCCGTTCTTATCTAGGAGTGAAACAGAAATGAAGTTACTACGTAACTCCGGAACATATAGCACATTATTCAGTGTCAAGACCTTGCCGGAAGTCATCTTTAAGCAAATTTTTTCTGTTCCCTCCACCTTAGCAGTAGCGGAGTTAGCCATGTAGATCATTTCTTCTGCTTGAGCAGGAGCAAATAAAGAAAATAGCTCCTTATTGGCACATACATGGCAGGTGGCACCAGAATCCATCCACCATTCGCGAGAATTCCCAGTCAAGTTGCATTCTGAGAACATAGCACACAGATCATCGCATTCTTTATTGGATTCAATCATATTTTATTGATCCTTCTTCTTGCCTTTCTTTGGGGCACGACAATCTGTGGACTTGTGGCCAATCTTGCCACAGTTGAAGCATTTTTCCTTGAACTTTTTCTTGGGTTGATTGTTTCCTTGTTCAGCTTTTTTCCTTTTCTTGGAATTTTTTTGGTCATCTTCTACAATATGTACTCTATTAATTGTAGAATTTCCCTTTGACCTTCTTTCGGCAGCTTTATTATCCTCTTTAATACGAAGTCGGACAATAAGATCTTCAACAGTCATCTCCTTGTGTTTATGTTTTAAGTAGTTTTTGAAGTCTTTCCACAAAGGTGGTAGCTTCTCAACTATCGCTGCTACTTGGAAAGCATCATTCACAATTAAACCTACAAAACAGTTTATGTAAGTATTAAGAACATTTTTAATTTGTTCAACTAAGGTATTTTTCAAAGATATACCTTCTGCTAGGAGATCATGTATGATGACTTGCAACTCATGTACTTGAGAGACA
>NW_025857233.1:0-1012 GCF_002878395.1 Capsicum annuum
AAAAAAAAAGAATTGAAATCATTAATTTTAATCACATCAAAGAAAACATCCCTTTTTTAAAAATAATTTTTAATATGTTCCCTTTCTTTTCTAATTTTCCATCTTAATTTTCTTTTAATGTTTTTTAATGCCTTTAATAAAAATAACTATTCATAATTCAAACTCTTTTAATTTATACTCTTAAAGGATCGTTTGGTGTGAGGTATAAGGAATAAATAATTTTGGGATAAAATAACAAATTATTTTATTTCATGTTTGGTGTGAGGTATTAGCTAGTACCGAAATTATTTATCCCATCATTGATTGATGTATTATGTCATGAAAATTTTCATTCAAAGTTATCCTTTTTCTTCTTCTTCACCAATTCGTCATAACCGCCTCTAAATTAACGAAATTGTGAAAGAAAAAAATAATACAAAGGCAAGAAAACTTTTTTTCTCAAAATATTTCTTTTCATGTTTTATGTATTTGATCACTATTAGCTTATGGGTGTATCATGATATACCAAGAAGGCAAGAAAGAGTGTGCAAGAAGTTCTTCTCGGCCATCAGTATTGAGACATTCTTGATAGTAGTATTATTTTGATACGTTAAATATATATTTATTTATTTTAAAAAAATAGTGATTGAGAGTAATTTTATGATCACAAAGTCTAGTGTTATTACATTCTTATTGACACTGAAAAAAGAATGACTTTTAATAATCAGATACAAGCAAAAAAATAATTGACAGAATTATATATAGTTTAAATTACTTCTTGCTCATTGATTACTTTTTGGTAAGTATAATTTCAATAAAAATATTGTAAATGTTAGTAGAGCTTAGTGAGTAATTAAATATTCAAGAAAAGATGAAAAAAAATGGATCAAAATTTTTCTATATTTTATGCAAATAGTTTATTTTCTTTTTATTTTTTAAAGTTATTTTAATTAAATAATTTATATTAGTTGTATATAATGGTGTTGAAAAAGTTCTTTAGTTGTTGATGAGTGTTTTATTTTTATTATCGATC
>NW_025857234.1:0-7600 GCF_002878395.1 Capsicum annuum
CCTTCCACAATTCAATACAACCAAACCATGCAAAATAGTCCAAAACCCTATTTCCATCACCTTTCAATAACAACCAATACATATAATCCTCTATCACACATATACATATGGAAAAGAACAAAGGCAAACAATATTCATACCTTAGAATTCACCTCTTGATTATGCAATCCTGTTTGCACAAATAATAGGTGCCGTTCGAAACTCTCAAGATGACAAACACAGTTATCGGATTACTTTAGAATTTCTACAGTTGAATCAAAAGTAATTTAAAGGTCAAATTTGGCTAGGGTTTGTTCTTCCTCAATGATTGATGATGAAAATGAGTTTTTGAACTCATATACATGTATATATACACATATTCCCGTTCATAATATAATAGAAAATGACCAAAATGCCTTTAAAATTTAAAAAATGTCAAATCTGTCCTTTGGTGGACTGTTTTGGTAAGCTAAAGTAAATTGACCATAACTATTTACTTCGATATCGTATTTGGGTGAAATTGATATCGTTGGAAGGATAATTCAAAGGGCTTTCATTTAATATAAAGTAGGCCACCCAGTTCGTCTTGTACAAGGATTTATGGTCGTTTGAAGTTGACCCTAAAAATCTGTTTTGATAGGTTGAAGTAAAACGAGTATAACTCCTTACCTAGGCATTGGATTTTGATGAAACCAATTGTATTGGAAATAAGACTCAAAGATATTTATTTTCATAGGTTTCAACTCTCCCAGTACATTATATTAAGGGAGTTATTATCATTCGAAGTTGACCCAAAAATTTGGCTGGCCTCAGTAGTTTGTGTGCAGGAAATTTTCCTGCACGTTTACTATTCCCAAATATCCCGGCCACCGTTTTATAGTTTCAAACGTGCTCAATTATATCTGAAACCTATCCATTTTTGGAAATATTTATATCGTTGGAAAGCTTATTCGATAACCTTAGCATGGAACCATCGACGGGCAAATTCCAGCATAAATAAAATAAAAAAAATTAATTTCATATAAATAAGACCAATACACATACTTGAATACGCCAATACACGTACTTAAATATGGGGTGTTACATCCTTCCCTCCTTTAGGACATTCTTCCTCGAATGTTAGCGTAGTTATTCAACCAAAACAAGTTCAAGTCCATCATTAATATTCACATCATCACATAAATACTATGCATATATAAAAAAAAACTTACTTGTTAATGTTCTAACTCCGTTTCTTGAACCTCCTCTTCATCTTTGAATAAATGAGGGTACTTAGATTTCATTGCTTCCTCAGCTTCCCATGTAATCTCTTCCCTTTGACGATTTCTCCTATGTACTTTCACAGATGCTATCTCGTTATTTCTCATCTTCTTAACTTGGCGATCTGGAATAGCAATAGGAACTTCCTCATAGGTAAGATCTTCTGCAACTTGCACATCCTCAGCAGAAGTGATATGTGATGGATCTCCGATGCACTTTCGAAGCATTAACACATGAATTACCGGATGTACTGATGAGAGCTCTTGGGGTAGCTCTAATTTATATGCAACTTGTCCAAACCTTCGAGTGATCTTATACGGGCCTATATAACATAGACTCAACTTCCCTTTCTTGCCAAATCTCATTACCCCTTTCATTCGTTATACCTTCAAAAATACCCAATAACCTATAGAAAACTCTAGCCCTCTCCTTCTGCTATCCGCATATGACTTGTATTGACTTTGGGCTGTTTTCAGTCGTTGCTGAATTACGTTAAACCTTTCTATGGCTTGATAAATAAGATCTGGTCCGAATAAAAGAGTTTCACCCACTTCGAACCATCCTATTGGTGATCTACACTTCCTTCCATATAAAGCTTCATATGGTGCCATTTTGATACTTGAATGGTAGCTATTATTGTAGGAAAACTCAATAAGAGGTAAATGATCATCCCAGTTACCCTTAAAATCTATTACACAAGCTCGTAGCATATCTTCAAGTGTTTGGATGGTACGTTCTGCTTGTCCATCTATTTGAGGGTGAAAAGTTGTACTTAACTTCACTTGTGTTCCTAAACACCTCTGAAAAAACTTCCAAAAGTTTGTGGTAAATTGGGTTCCCCGATCTGATATAATAGAAATTGGCACTCCATGTAATCAGACTATCTCTTTAATGTACAGCTTCGCATACTCTTCAACTGTGTAAGTGGTCCTAACTGGTAGGAAATGTGTGAATTTGGTAAGCCTATCAACAATCACCCATATAGAATCAAACTTCCGGGATGTATGAGGCAAACCAATAATGAAATCTATGTTGATCATGTCCCACTTCCATCTTGGAAGATCAATGCATTGCATGTAACCTTTGGGTTTTTGGTGCTCAACTTTAACACTTTGAAAATTTAGATATTCAGCTACTAATTCTGCAATGCTCTTCTTCATGTCATTTGACCAATACGTATCTTTCAAATCTTGATCCATTTTGGTTGATCCTGGATAAATGGAATACCTTGAACAATGTGCCTCTGTCATAATATTCTTTTTTAGCCCATCTACATCTGGCACACATAATCGGTTCTGGCACTGAAGTACTCCTTCTCACATAAGCTCAAATGCCTTGGTCGCACCACTCAGAACGTTCTCCTTAAGTTGTAATAAAATAGGATCTGTATATTGCTTTTCTTTCACTTTAGCTACTAATGAAGATTCCGCAGCATTATGTATGATAAGCTCTTTATCCGAAGTTTCAAGAAGGCGAACTCCCAAACTAGCTAACTGGTGAAGATCTTTAATCATCCCTTGCCTTTCTATAGCTCCATCATATCCTTACGACTTAACGCATCAGGTACCACATTTGCTTTCCCTGGATGGTACAAGATATCAACATCGTAGTCCTTTAATAGTTTAAGCCATCTCCGCTACCTTAAATTTAGATCCTTCTGATTAAAAATATATTGCAAGCTCTTATGGTCAGTATATATATCAACATGAACCCCATATAAGTAGTGGCGCCATATCTTTAAATCAAAAATAACTGCTGCCAGCTCAAGATCGTGTGTAGGATAATTTTTTTCATGGTGCCGCAATTGTCTAGAAGCATATGCCATTATATTACCATGCTGCATCAATACATATCCTAAACCAATTTTGGAAGTATCACAATACACTGTATACCCTTTAGTGCCTTCTGGAAGTACCAACACGGGTGTAGAAATCAACTTGTTCTTTAAATCTTGAAAACTCCTCTCATAGGCATCATTCCATTGGAATTTGGATGCTTTATGGGTTAGCTTGGTTAAGGGTGATGAAATGGAAGAAAAGCCTTCAACAAACCTTCTATAATAATTGGCCAACCCGAGAAAACTATGAATCTCCATAGGCGTTGTGGGCCTTGGCCAATTCTTCACAGCTTCTATCTTTTGAGCATCAACCTTTATCCCTTTACTAGATACAATATGACCCAAAAATGCCACCGAATTTAACCAAAACTCACATTTAGAGAACTTTTCATAAAGCTTACAATCACGAAGACTCTGTAATGCCTGTAGTAAGTGATTGGCATGGTCCTCTTCTGATCTAGAATAAACTAGAATATCATTTATAAAAACTATCACAAATAAATCCAGGAATGGCTTAAACACCCTATTCATCAAATCCATAAAAGTTGCGGGTACATTTGTTAGCCCAAATGACATAACTAGAAACTCATAATGACCATACCATGTTCGGAAAGTTGTCTTAGGTATATCTTTCTCTTTGACCCTCACTTGGTGGTAACCTGACCTCAAATCAATCTTATAAAAGCACTCGGCGCCCTGTAACTAATCAAATAAATCATCAATTCTTGGGAGAGGATATTAATTCTTAATAGTCACCTTATTCAATTGCCGATAATCAATACACATCCTCAGTGAGCCATCCTTTTTGCGCACAAATAACACTGGTGCTCCCCTGGGGACATACTAGGCCTTATGAATCCCTTCTCTAGCATATCTTTCAATTGCTCTTTCAATTCTCATAATTCTGCTGGGGCCATTTTATACGGATGAATGGAGATTGGTTGGGTGCATGGTATTACATCAATAACAAACTCTACTTCTTGTTCAGGAGGCAAACCTGGAAGATTTTCAGGAAATACATCAGAAAATCCATTTACCATTGGAATAGCGTGAAGAGTTGGTGGCTCCGCTTCTGTATCCCTTACTCTAACTAAATGATATATGTATCCCTTGGAAATCATTCTTCTTGATTTAAATAAGAAATAAATCTACCTCTTAGCACGCCAATTTCACCATTCTATTCAAGGACTGATTCATTTGGAAAATAGAAATATACCTTTTTCGTGCAACAATCAATTATGGCATAACAAGACGCCAACCATTCCATACCCATTATAATATCAAAATCTACCATTTCTAACTCCACGAGATTAGCCATCGTATAACGACCACTAATAGTTACTATGCAGTTTCGGTAAACCCTTCTAGCTATAATAGATTCCCCAACTGGTGTGGACACTTTAAATGGCTTAACTAACAGTTCAAGTATTTTTTTGAACTTTCCAGCAACCAATGGAGTAACATAAGATAATGTAGAGCTGGGATCAATTAAGGCATATACATCTAATGAAAAGATAGACAACGTACCCATGACCACATCTGGGGAAGCCTCTAAATTCTGTCGATCCGCTAGAGCATACATACGATTTTGAGCCCCGCTAGAACTCGTGGCTCCTCTATCACCTCTAACATGACCCATTGGTTGTGTACCCTTCCTGAATAAGGCATCGATGATAATGATGCAACAAATGACTCGGTAGGTCATGCCATACCCGTATACCCCTTCGTGGGCATTCTCTTATCATATGCCCCGATATACCACACCAAAAGCAAACATTGGTCCCCAGCCAACATGCGCCTAAATGATACCTTCTATATTTATTGCATGGCTCTCGAAGAGGTCTCTATTGGCTTATATTCCCTTGCCCTTGGTACCCCACTGTCCGCGAACTCTGACTCTCACTTCTGTGCCCAAATTGATTTTCTCTGGACCCTTAGAACTGTGGTGGGGCACTAGTTGTAGAATAAGAAGATAATGTCCTAGGTGATCTAGCAGAAAACTGTGGTTTGAACCCTCCTTGTGATGTGATGAACTGCCTTATAGATCTGGCCCTCTTGGAATATCCTCTTTCTAATTCCTGTGTTCTTCTCCTCTGCCTTTGATCTTCCATTTTCTATGCAAAAGCTTGGATCCTCGCTATGTCCATATCTTTGTTCAAAGTGACAATAGTACAATCTCTAACCAGATATGGATCCAGCCTATCCACATATTGATGAACTCTGCCATCTACAGTAGCTACAACATTAGGAGCATATCTCGACAAGGAATTAAATCGGAGACTGTACTCCCTCACGCTCATATTTCCCTAACAAAGATTTAAAAAATAATTTGCACGGGCCTGACGAATCTCAAATGGAAAATAATGATCAAGAAATGCCTCTTTGAACTCTTTCTAAGTAGTTGGGGGTGCATCGATACCCCTAGATCGTTTCCAGTTCTTGTACCAATATATAGCCTCCCCTTTGAATCTACACGCTGCTAACTCCACTGTCTCTCTACCCGTGACATGCAAAACATCTAAGGCCCTTTGAATTTGATCAATAAAGTCCTGTGGGTCCTTATTAAGATCTGATCCAGTAAAAGTGGGAGGATCCATCTTAAGAAAATCATGTGTTCGAAGGCTAGCTGCCCTATCCGTACCACTAGGACCTGTGGTAGAAATGTCTTGCCCTTGAGCTTGCCCAGTAACTATACAAGTCAAAAGTTGCACTGTATTTCTAAGATCTTGATCAGCAGCATTAATAGGTGGCTCTGGGAATATAGTTCTCCTCCCACTTTCTAGAGTGGAAGATGTTTCTGATGTATGCTCAGCTAGAGCCTCACTTTGATTAGCTGGTATAATGGGTGACTTACTAGTCCCCTCTCCGGCAGCCACATCTACTTGGTTACCCGTATTCTTGCTACTGGTAACCGGCATCATTACTATAATAAGAGAAACAAACAGATTCAGTAGTCAACTATGACTTCATATACAATATAGGCGATATCACACGATCTAAGACATGAAGAAAAAAAAACAATTCCTAAATATCCATAGCCTCCTGTTTATAGATGCGGTGCACGACACACCAATAAACAAGACACTACGTAGACACGGCTTTGTAGACTCAGTAGGATGAAATTCTCTGATACCACTATTGTCATGCCTCAAATCCAATTGGGGCAGACTGGCACCCGTAACCGAGGAGGCCCGGGAGAACCAACTCATAACATTATACTTCCCATGCATACCTCTATGACAACCCAAAATTCGGACAGCATCATATAGCATATAAAAGGAAATAATCACCTGTATAAGCTCAAGCACACACATATATATATATACAATACTTGGTCGTTGGAGCCATCACGTGTATTAACAAAACACAACCTTGACTGTACATTAGGTCTACGAAGCCTCTAGACAATACACAGAGTTTGACTAAGGTCGGGACACACCCCGCCATATAACTAACTTCTATATAATACCAAAAGTGACTGGATATGACACGGAAAGCCCCAAAGCAAACTGGAGATCACCAAAAGTAGCTGGATATCCTGGCTCCTAATTGTGCGGTGTATGAGCTGAGGTACCTGTGCCTGCAGCATGAAATGCAGGTCCCCCATGGGGGACGTCAGTACAAAATATGTACTGAGTATGTAAAGCTGTAGATAATCACATATGATATAGGAGCTCAATAGAAATCAGAAAAACGTGAATAAATCATAATAGGAATGGACCACACTTACTAGAAATTGTGACAACCTGTACATTGTATTTATTCAATCACTTTACCTTCGTTCTTATCATCTTTGTAAATCATTACTGTACTGTACTATGACCATTAGGCTACCTCCAGTACATATCAACTGTGATCGACCCATGATAGGCTTATGCCCCTGGGATACCACCCATAAACACATAAATAGGGATCGACCCATGATAGGTTTATGCCCCTGGAATACCGCCCGATAAGAGAGAACTTCTATCACTTAGTTCAATTAATCTTTGAGATTGTTATTTTGGTCACCACCGCATTTTTGATACTTTGAAACAATGATAAATCAATAAGAGACATATAAATAGACCATTAATGTAATAACAATGAAGTAAGAACTCATTGGGACATCAATGAAGTGTTTTGGAGTCATCAATGCCATTACAATGAAGTAGGAACTTATTGGTATATCAATGAAACATTTTGGAGTAATTAATAGCACATGGATCTTGTATGAGTAACCAGACACCTTCTGACATTCATTAGTGCAATAAACATGTAAGATTTGGAAAACAAGTAAGTATTGTAATGTCTTGACATCTTGTAGGGTGGAAACAAGTTCATTGGTAATGTAGGACATCATACAAAACCATTATGGATCACATGTTACTGAATAACTTTGGAAACTTTCTTAATAGAACAATTGTTCACTTTCATGCCAAAGATATGGTATAGAGTATGCTTTACATACCTAACTTTCAACCTTTAATACTAGTCCCAAATGGACTTCCTGTCTTTTAAGATTACTTATCTACAATAAACATA
>NW_025857235.1:0-1714 GCF_002878395.1 Capsicum annuum
CAAAATTCACCGTTAGAATACCTCTAATTGAACTACTACCTTGTCATTTGCCATTATATCAGAACTCCAGAAATTTCAACACAAAAAAAAAATCCAAAACCAAAAACGCAGAAGAAATTTGAAGAAAAAAAGATGATAAAACTTGAATGTATGAAGTATATGAAAAATATAACTTTCAATAACTATAAAATTAACTTATTTATTTGATGGGAAACTTTGTTTATCACGATTTTGAGAGAAAAAATCTCCAAAAAATCAAAATGCGGAATAAGTTGAAAAAAAAATTGCGACAATAAATTACATAAAAGAGATTATGAAAAATATAACATGCATTAACTGCAAAATCTAGAAAAAAAATTATGTTTGAAATGGACTAAAACGAAAAAAAAGGACAAACATACTACTTATTGAGAATAGGACAAAAATTAGGGACTTATATTTGCTAAGCCGGGTACTTTTTCTTTTATATAAATCTGGATCCGCCACTATCAGTGTAATATCACATGGAAGGCTAAAATCGATTATATGAAGCCTCGTTTCTTCATTTAAACTCATATCATATCATCCAGTATACAGGGGCGAATCCCTTTCGCGAATAATTCCATTGTTTATTTATATAAACTTGGCTCTACTACTGTTCGTGTAGTAATCACACAAGTGAGGTTTGAGACGGATAGAGTGTACGCAGACCTTTATCTCGAAAAAATAAGAAGATTGAACCAAGAAGTCAACTCCTTTTGTTGTGATTTATTTGAATTGTTGATAATGTTGATGAATTTATCAATGGAATTCCTTTGTATAAAGTGAGTATTAATGCTCCACTATTATCTTTGCTCTTTCACTCTTGCATTTGATTTTTACCGTTTCTTGTATGGAAAACAAAACAATGTTATAGTTTAGTAATTGATGCAGAAAGTATGGAGTAAATTCCTCATATTGTCACTCAATTTAGGGAAATATCCCAATAAAGTCATTTATCTTTTTTTTTATTCCAATAATATCATCTAACTAAGTTCGACGAACTTTATGCATTTTTCTTAAAAATCAATAATTGTTAAAAGTGACTCAAAAGATGAGAGAAAAATGATCCAAAAAGTCCCTTAAGTTTGAACTTTTAATTTAAATGATCCTTATTAGTTAACAATACGAAATATCAATAACCTTTCAACTATAAAACTTAGTGAGTACAATCTTTTTTCAACTTTTATATGTGATATTAAATCTAACGACGTCCACCAAAAATTACAATTAAAATAGTTAGAAATAAGCTTATGTGTACTCTATTGATTTGGAAACTTAGTATTTCAATAATAAAATAATATTCTATATTTATTCATTTTAGGATTAATCTTTATTTTTGATAAAATAGTTCAAGTTAGTTGTAAGTTTCTTCTACTCCAAATTATTATCGAAAAAAATTATAATTCATAAAGAAGATGATGAATTCTTGCAAATCGAAAAAAAAAAAAAACTAGGGTCTCTAGCTAGTAGAGGAACAATATAAAATTTTTTTTAAGGGGTTTATTTTAAAAAAAAATAATGCATATTAACGGATACCATGATAATAACATCAATCATTCACTATCAAATAAAATTAGGTGATTCTATATAACCATTTCGTAACTTTAAAATGTTTTAAGGCTTCAATATTATTTTTATCAATCTTATGATATTATTTCAAAGAAAATTATAATATCGCCTCATCAAATTGGCT
>NW_025857236.1:0-1249 GCF_002878395.1 Capsicum annuum
ATACACAATACTTCTCTTTTATTAATTACTAATTTAAATATATAAACAACTATATATTAATTACTATGAATCTGAATTTACCCACATGGGTTACCCGATCGAATTTCCTTCATAAGAGAATGAAATTCCACAACTTACAACCGAAAGAAACAATGTAACCTTTAGGAGGAAGACAATATCTAATACCATTTAGGATCAGGCTGGGATGAATACCAGAATGATTAGACAACTCAAAGAGGTCATACACTTCAATTAAACATCTTGTTCTATTCATTTTGTTGGAGTTCATGAAGTTTTTATGATTGACAAAATATCTGAAACATGTTAGTTGTAGTTATTTATTGATGCTTAGGTAAGAAAAGATAAGTCCATAAAGAGATTATTGATATAAGAGGACATGAGTGCTTGATTTCGGGAATGGATAAGCCAGTACAACTGATAAACTCAATTTAACTATCACGTGTGGAGATGAAGAATTTGAGTTTGAATACAACACATGAAGATAAGAGAGGTTGAGATAAAGAAGAGTTTTACTTGATATAAAACTCTAAAGAGAAAACAATATCAAATAAGAAGTCTGATTTCATGAATAACACTTTAGAGAATTGCGTATAAATAGAGGGATTGACCTTCAAAGTCACTCGTGCACTTACAAAGCAAAAAGGCAACCAACAAATTGACTTAGCAGTTTCTAGAAAGAACACATTGCTGAACCTGGTCTTGATACATAGAAAGATAAGGCATCTTTGTCTTTATGTATTAGGGTTGGTTATTGAGTTGTAACCTTGATGTAATTCTAGTCTCAGTGAGTTATAAACTAAATTAGGATTATTGTCTTCAAGTTAGGGAACTCAAATAATTGGGATCACATACCTTGGGAGGTTTGTTCTGAATAGGAGTTAGAGTTTATAATTCCTAGATTAGAGAAGTCTTCTAATTTATTATTGCTTAGGCTTAAAGTTGTTTAGTGAAATTGAGGTGAAATCCTGTTGAGGTACAGGTCGTGTTTTTTCACACCTTTTTGAGTTGTGTATTTTCCACCTAAAAATACTATCTCATTTACTTAAACAGTTCACTGCATAGTTGAAACATATTAGGCAACTTGTTTCAATCTTAGGTTACTCTTAAGGGACTATAAGTAAAATAAATAGGTCACTTACTCATATCACATTTTTCATCCCTGTTTAAGATTCCAAAAAAAAGGGAAGCAAAGCTGATAATCAAACTTGCAATTTCCTTCAAAGAAGAG
>NW_025857237.1:0-1037 GCF_002878395.1 Capsicum annuum
TTTTTTGAAAATTTTTTTATAAAAAACCGACCACTTTTTTGAAAAAAAATAATTTAAAATAATCAAAAAACCGACAACTTGTGGTCGGTTTTTTGCCTTTTTATTTTTTTCATTTGCAAATAAATAATAATTAATACTAAAATTATTTTAATAATTATTTTGATTTTTTAAAATAAAAAAGCTACCACTTGTGGTCGTTTTTTTTTTTTTTAAATATAAATTTAAAAAATATAAAATCCGACCACTAGTGGTTAGTTTTATCCTTTTTTTTAATTGTGAATGCCCTGCTGAGGATTCACCGCTGTTTGAGTAGTGGAGGAGATGCAATGGCATGGTCATTGCTTGGTTGTTGAACTCTCTTAGTAGGGAAATTTTTGAAAGCTTAATTTACTCCAAGACAGCTAGAGAGCTTTGGATTGTGCTAGAGGATCGATATGGTCAAGTTGATGGAGCAAGGCTTTTTCAGCTGCAAAGGGAGCTCAATAATGTCAGTCAAGGTACTAATGATGTAGCAAGCTAAAAGAATTTGGGATCAACTAAAACTCCTAAATACCTTTATGAATTGCAAATGTACTTGTGATTGTGGAGCAAAGATTCATAATATTAAAATGAATGAAGAACAATACCTAATACAATTTTTAATGGGTCTTAATGATGTTTTTGCTGGTGTAAGGGGAAACATTCTCATGATGAAGCCTCTTCCCATCACTGCTCAAGCTTACTCTATAATTTTCCATGAAGAATCTCAAAGGGAAGTTTATTCTAATAATTCTCTTACTACTGACTCTTCTACCATTATGATTTCTGGACAAAAATTGTCGACTACTAAGAATTCTGGAAAATACAGGGCAACGAGACAAGTAGGAAGTTCAAGTTCTAAGAATAAAAAGAATGATCTATTTTGCAAATGATTGCAAGAAATCTGGATATCTCAAAGAAGATTGTTATAAACTTGTTGGTTAACTTGCACACTTTAAGTTCAACAGGCAAAGAAAAGAAATTTTTGGGAGTTATCAAGATAATGCAGCCATGGAACA
>NW_025857238.1:0-1841 GCF_002878395.1 Capsicum annuum
ACTTGATTCTGCAAATCTGTCGAAAGAGATCTACTGGTTATCTGGACCCCTAAACTGTGCCTCCAAACCTGGGAGGGAAGGTGGTCAATACAAAAGTCGCAGAGAAATCAAAAACAAAATATAATATTTTTTTCCAAATATAGGTGAGAGACATTATAAAGCAGTTTCATATCAAATCATTTGAAAACACATGGGCATAATGTAATAGTTTTCAACAACAATGTAATGCAGCTAAGCTAGGTGGAATACCCTACATATAACATTTACCCCAACTGTCAAATCTCGGTTGCCGCCGAGATTAGAGTATAAGTGAGGGAAAGACACACAAGATCACACAGCAAGGTCTCTCGACCCAATAAAGTATAGTAGCACCCAAGATCACTCAGCCTGAGATCCTAACCATAGTCCCAATTTGGAAATGACATAAAGTCAAGTACACAAGATCACTTAGCCTAGTACCAAATTCCCATGTCGGCAAACACAATTTCCAGTGATGAGCCCTTACACTCAAACGCCTTCTTCGGACATCTATCTATCTCATGTAAAATCAATGCATCAAACTCCATTTAATTCAATCACATATCTTATTCTGTAGGGCATCGTCATACCCGACTTGCAAGCCATCAATATCACATCATTCTTTCATGCAACCATTATATTCATCATATTTCAACATAACAACCCTCTCATTGCAAGTCAAAACCATGACCATTTTTAAAATATTTCATGTCATGCTTGTCAAGATGATTTCAAACATTTCACATCATATGAGAATTTAAAATGAGATCATATAAAGAGAGGGATTTCATATAATTCATGCTCTCAAGTTAACATCTTTTTGGAATACATGCATATACATATATCATATATCAAACCAATTCGGGAATAGGACTAAAGACGAAATCAATATCATAAAACGTTTAAAACCGGATTATATTCATAATTTCAAAAACCTCATTTTTAAAACATGAATTTTTAAGCCCATGAGATTTTTGAGATAACCCCACGTACCTCTATATGTGAAGATGACAGGTGCTTCTTGAAGCCTACATTCTGGGGACTCCAAAAATGCAATTAGTTTCAAAAACCCATGGTTGAATCTTGAGTTTCTTGAGTTTTTAATTTGAAACCCTAAGGAGAGTTATTAAGCAATTTTGATGAATGAAGGTGTATTTTGGGGTATTTGGGAACTGAATTTCGTGTTTATGGCTAAATATGGGTGGGAAAAGGACCATTTTGTCCCAAAAACGGAGTGTTTAAGTCACTTGAGTAATAATATATGTGGCGCACACCTTATCGCATAATATAGGTTGTGCGGCTCACTCTTTATCGCACACATAAGGTTGTGCGTCGCACACCTTATGGCATAAGTTAGGGTGTGCATCGCACACCTTATGCTGCACGACACACTCCACTTTGCAAAGCCATAACTTCTTCCTCGGGTGTCGAATTTTTGTGAAATTGGCATCGTTGGAAAGATAATTCGAATACCTTTCATTTGATATCTAGAAGGCACTCTAATTCAATATATACAAAGTTTAATGGTCGATTGAAGCTGACCTAAGTTTCAACACTCACTAAAATTCAAACGATAGGAAAACTTTCAACTTGTCCTTGAGCTTGGGGACCTCTATGATCTCAATTCATGCTCAAATAGGTTTCCACACTACATAATTTATTAACACACTAATATTGCATTGGATTTATGGCTTTTTGAACCTTTACGTGAAGGAAATGACGATTTTCGTTCTCGTCCGAAATGCAGGTTGTTACAAAGAGGTCATGGTTCAAGCCTTGGAAATAGCCTCTGGTAGAAATACAAGGTAAGGCTTCGTACAATA
>NW_025857239.1:0-1278 GCF_002878395.1 Capsicum annuum
TCTCCTTAGGGTTTCAAAATAAAAACCCAAATAGTTTAAGATTTGACCGTAGGTTTTCAAAGATAATTACATATTTGGAATCACCAATCCGCAAGCTTCAAGAAACACCTATTATCCTTGGAAATAGAGGTACATGGGGTTATCCAAAAATCTCATGGGTGTAGTCTTTATGAACATGCATGCTTTTAAATGGGGTTTTTCAATCAAATGCTAATATCTTGCTTTCAATATGATTTCTAAGCCAATTTCTTTATGTCATGGGAATTGTTTGCCTATATCCTTCAATGGTTTAAACTATGCATATGTGATTTGAGATTTTCTATAGAAGTTGATAAATATGAATGATAAATTGTTTTCAAATTCCCATGATAATGTTGTGATACTCCATATAATATTGTGATCAATGAAAGAGAGCATGAATTTGAAATAAATATTGTTCACCACTTGCAAATGATGAAGCACCTTGGTTTTTACATGATTATGCATATGTGGATGTGATATTGATGACTTGCAAGTCGTGTATGATAATACCCTACAGAAAATGATATGCGATTGAATAAGATAAAATTTTAATGCATTGATTTTACATGAGAAAGGTGGATGCCCGAAGAAGGCGTTTGAGACACAAGTGGCTCAACACTGGAAGAACGTATTTGCTGACACGGAATATCGGTACCATGCTTTGTGGTTTTGTGTAGCTGATATTATACAATCCCAAATTGGGATTTGGGATTATGGTTAGGAGCCATGTTTTGTGGTGTTGTGCACTACCATATTTGATTTGGGTCAAGACACTATGCTTTGTGGTCTTGTGTGTCTCTCCCTCACTTATACTCTAATCTCAGCGACAACTGAGGTTTGACAGTTGGTGTAAATTATGTAGGGTATTCCACCTAGCTTAGTTGCCTTTCATTATTGTTGAGAAAAACTATTGCATTACACCCATGTACTTTCAAATGATTTGATGCGAAATTTCTTTATAATTCTCAACTATATTTTGTAAAAATATTATGTTTTGCTTTGATATCTCTGCGTGCCAGTACTTTTGTCCTGACCCCCTCCCCTTTCCGACCTCTCAGGTTCAGAGGCCCAGTCTAGGGGTCAAGAGAATCAGTAGAACTTTGAGACAGAGCTATAGAGACAAGTGGTGAGCCTTCTATATTTCGGAAGGTCTTATGTCCTGCAGTCCTTTTATGTTATATTCAGTTTTTGGGTCTACTGGGGGCCTTGTCCCAGTTTTCAGATAGACATTGTTTCAGTCATTTGTTAGAGATTTTT
>NW_025857240.1:0-1499 GCF_002878395.1 Capsicum annuum
AAATTAAATAAGCAATATAATGGATAAACTTAGAAAATTTTCAAAGTCACAATATTTTTTGTCTTTTAATTTTTTCTTTAGAACTTAACAATAAAAATATAGAAAAAAATAAAGTAACTGTAAATGTAAATTTAAAAAAAAATGTAAAAAAGAAAAGTAAGTAATAATTGATTCTATCCTAATTAACCAACTAATTGAAATTAAAATATATAATTATAAAGTAACTAAAAATTTAAATTTGAAATTTTAAAACCAACTAATGCCTAACTAATTAACTAAAATTACATGTGTCATTAGTAAATGCTTCCACTTGGCTAAATGGAAAGGTTTTGTCCTCTTCTTTTAATAATATATATATGATTAAAATGAGGTTTCTTTTTATACAACATCCATATTAATTCGTGTATATGGTGGAACGGTTGGAAATTTTGCTACTGATCGATGATGAATCTGTGTGAAATGAATATGCAGCTTACCCCACATAATTTATTGACCAAATGAACTTGGTGCAAAGTGTTAGAATCTCTGCTATGTCTCATGGGTTCTACGTTTGTTGTGCCCAAGTGATTAGGAAGATTATTTTATTTTACTGTTCATATAATGTCTCGTGCTCGAGAAAGTAGGTGTTTAGTCTACTTTGAGACAAGCATAAAAGAAAATATACTCATCTTAGATTCATTTGATGACCATCAGGCTCTTCCCTGTGGATATGAGGTTGACCGAAAGATAGAGCCCAACATATTTCTTGTAATTCTCGTCTTGATATATTCTTTCCAATATGTATTTACACTTTGAAGGCTCTGAATAACTCTAAATTTGAGTGTAATATTATTTTTAGTATTTTTTGAGACGTTCTGTCCAAAGGCTGCACCATGTAAAGTCCATATGAGCAGATTTATTGCAACAGAATCACGCACAAATTAAGAGGCATACCCGGCGCTATATAACACAATGTTGCTAAGGTTGTTGTGTATAAATCACTCTCATCTTCACCAAGAAGTTTCGAGATGCCAAATCGCTTAGGTGGGCAACCATGTCCTCATCCGGCAAGACATTACTAGGCTTCAGATCACAGTGGATCACAGGGGACAAGCACCCATGGTGAAGATATTCCAATGCACATGCCACATCTATCATTATGCTTAGCCTCTGCCTGATGTGTAGGAAGTAGTTGTGCGAATACAACTACTTCTCAAGACTTCCATTAGGCATATACTCGAGAACTAAAGCCTTAAAATAAAGGTTGGAACAGCTAGTAACGACTTTTATGAGATTCCTAAGGCGAAGGCTGCGCAAAACTTCACAGTCCGTATCAAAACTTTTGAATGCCGCATCCAGTTGCAGATTGAACACTTTAACTGCAATGGCAGTTCAAATTTTGAGAACGCCTTTTATAGACAGAGCCAAAACTTCCAGAACCAATCAGATTACTCTCGCTAAGCGCATCAATTGCTTGGAGCAGTTCATAGTATGAAATTCTTTCTCGTGTTATGGTAGAC
>NW_025857241.1:0-1098 GCF_002878395.1 Capsicum annuum
GACCAAAAAACTTTTGGATTACCACAGTAACCATACCCTCTATCATACTACAAAACGCAAGACATTTCTTAGACACCTGAATGGGTAAGACACTGTTACTCATACACTCCTCGGTACATTCATCAAATTTGAATCCCTATAAATATAAAAATGAGAATGCATCACTAGAATCTAAAATTGTCTCAAATTGTCTAAACTTTGGACAGCTATGAGAAAAATGGTGTTTTAGCTCTTTACAGACTTTTTAAAATTCTATGTCATTTCTTACCAAAGATCTTCATTTCTACACCTTCATTCATTTTTATAGATAACATTTATTTCTATACATAAGAGATCTTCATTTTTACACATAATATATATATATTCATTTTTACATGGAAGATATTTTTATTTTTATGCAAAAGAAATCTTCATTTCTACGCGGAACAACTGTTCATGTTTTTTATGTAGAAGAATCAAACTTCATCCAATTTTTTCACACGGAAGATATCAATCTTCATTCATTTATTTAACACATACAATATCAATCTTCATCCATTTCATTAACAAAGAAGATATCAATCTTCATCCATTTCATTAACAAAGAAGATATCAATTTTCATCCCTTTTTCAAACACATTAGATATCAATCTTCTTTCATTTTTTTACACTAAAGTCATTGATATTCATTTCTATACATAAAAAACCAATCTTAATTCTTACACATAACAAAACAATCTTCATTTACACATACAAGATCTAATGTAATACCCTGCACTTTTTCCAAGTTTAATTGCTAGTTAGTTGTTTCGAAGTGGGTGAAACTATTTTAATTGGGCAAAGCATGGTGTTTGAAGCCATGGAGAAAGTTCAATTGATTCTAGAGAGATTGAAAGGAAAGCAGCCCAAAGTCGTCAGAAATCTTATGCAGACGTAAGAAAAAGAGATCTTAAGTTTGAGGTTGATGATCTTGTGTATTTGAAAGTTTCACCCATAAAGGGGGTGAAGGGATTTGGCAAAAAGGAGAATCTTAGTCCTCGATTTTTAGGCATCTTCCATATTTTGAGTCGTGTTGGAAAGGTAGCGTATGAACTCGAGCTACTCACAGATTTATCCTTC
>NW_025857242.1:0-1844 GCF_002878395.1 Capsicum annuum
CCAAAAATCTCATGGGTGTAGTTTTTATGAACATGCATGCTTTTAAATGGGGGTTTTCAATCAAATGATAATATCTTGCTTTCAATATGATTTCTAAGTCATTTTCTTTATGTCATGAGAATTGTTTGCTTATATACTTCAATGGTTGAAACCATGCATATGTGATTTGAGATTTTCCATGGAAGTTTGATAAATATGAATGATAATTTTTTTTCAAATTTCCATGATAATGTTTCGATACTCCATATTGTATTGTGTTTAACAAAAGAGAGCATGAATTTGAAATAAATATTGTTCACCACTTGTAAATAATGAAGCACCTTGGTTTTTACATGATTATGCATATGTGGATGTGATATTGATGACTTGCAAGTCGGTTATGATGATACCCTGTAGAATACGATTTGTGATTGAATAAGATGAAATTTGAATGCATTGATTTTACATGAGAAAAATGGATGCCTAAAGAAGGCGTTTGAGATACAAGGCCTCATTGCTGGAAAATGTGTTTGCCGGTACGGAATATTGGTACCACACTAAGTGATCTTGTGTACTTGATTTCATGTCATTCCGAAATTGGGACTATAGGTATGAGCCCAGGCTAAGTGATCTTGGGCACTACCATTGGGTCGATACACCCTACTTTGTGGTCTTGTGTGTCTCTCCCTCACTTATACTCTAATCTCGGCGGCAACTGAGGTTTGACAGTTGGTGTAAATTATGTAGGGTATTCCACCTAGCTCAGTTGCATTTCATTGTTGTTGAGAAACTATTGCATTACACCGATGTGTTTTCAAATGATTTGATACAAAATTGCTTTATAATGTCTCTCAACTATATATTGTAAAAATATTATGTTTTTCTTTATATCTCTGCGTGCCAGAGTGCTGACCCCCTACCCTCTCCAATTTCTCAGGTTTAGAGGCCCAGTCTAGGGGTCAAGAGAATTAGTAGATCTTTCAGACAGAGCTGTAGAGACAAGTGGTGAGCCTTCTATGTTTCGGAAGGTATTATGTCATGCAGCCCTTTTATATTATATTCAATTTTAGGGTCTACTGGAGGCCTTGTCCCAGTTTATATACGGTTACTTGACTCAGTCATTTGTTAGAGATTTTCACAGATAGTTGTTTAGAGGTTAGTTGATGTTGAGGGAACCTTATCTCCCCGTTATTGTTTCTTTTCATATTTATGACCATGTCTCCAAATTATTGTGTTTTTCCGCATTAAATTGATCATATGAATTAGGTGCATGATTACCAGACAGATAGGGGTGTTTCAGGCCTCAATGGTTCGAAATGCTCATCACGGCCAGGGCCTAGTTTGGGTCGTGATAGCGGGGTATTACAATATCTCCCCTTGGGAATAATCTTTATCAAATATTGCTAGTTAAGTTGAGAATGCTGAGGAATCTGAGGATATAAGCTATCATACAAAACTGGAATGAACTGTATGACTGGATCTCAACATAATGAGCTACTAAACAAATCTGTGAGTGCATGAGTTTTCATGAAAAATACAATATAGATTAATCTGATACTAGAAAAGAGATGAATGGAGAAAGGCTATTACCTTCATCAGAATATGGGTTCGTGGAGAAAAGATCAGGATGCTTGATACGCATGTCTTCTTCTGCTTCCCAAGTAGCACCCTCAACGGACTGATTTTGCCACAGAACTTTGACCAAGGGAACTTATTTATTCCTTAGTCTACAGATCTGATAATCAAGAATCTCTATTGGGACTTTTTCATAAGAAAGGCTACTCTAAATATTTGAAATTTCTAGAGGAACTATAACAGCTAAATCGTCCATGCATTTCTTTAACAAGGATACATGGAACACTAGA
>NW_025857243.1:0-2703 GCF_002878395.1 Capsicum annuum
GGTGAAGATGACCAAAGTTCATGCTTTTAGTGAAGTGTCTCTGCACAACAAGAAAGATGATTGCTGGCTTGTTATCTCTGGAAAGGCAAGTTTCTTCGCTTTTTAGCGGATACAATTATCGTTTTATTCTTGATTTATGCTTTGTTGCTTCTCTTATACAAGTTTCTGATAGATTCATTTGGTAGATTTGATAAATTTGTGTATCCTGTTTTAACTTGGCACCAACTTTAAAAAATTAAAGATTTAACTTTTGAATCTTGTGGTCTAAGATATTCAGATCTGTTGGTCTTAAATTTTTTACGTGAAAAGTTTGAATTAAAATGTTGCAAAAAACCCAGGAAAGGATCAATTTTTTTTTTTTTTGGGCAATGAACTAAAAAGGTACTATATAAATTGGAACAGGGAGTAATTTTTTTTTGTTATTGTTGGGACAGTTTTATAGCTTCCTATTTCAACTCCAAGTAAGGAGGATGTAATTTCTAGATTTGGCCTTCTTGGGTCAAATCTTGGGGAATTGGTGTTCATAAATAGATCAATTAGTCACAATTGGGTTTCAATCTAAAAGTAGTTTGGGTTGGATGTATGAATATCTGTGTATTCATTTTGTGCTATTTTGGGTCATTTTATTGCGATGCTATGTTAATTTTACTTTTGAGGTAAATTATTGTTCGCCTAAAATGAATGTTTCTCTGCAAGTCTGAACCAGACTAAAAAGATTTTTAACAAATATTGGTCAGTGGGATCCTTGATTTGAAGTTTATGGGTTTCGACAACGTCCTCGTGTTAAGACATAACAGTAATTGGGTTCGTAGTCAGATATTTAGAGGATTTCTGAATACACATACAAGGTCTGAGCAAAAGTTGGGTTTTGTGAACCCATGGCTTGTGCTCTAAATCCGCCACTGTCGAGTATAACATTTAACTGTTTAAGTATCGGTTGCAATTAGTATTGTGTAAATATATACATATACTTTGTGTTAATTGTGTTTTCTTGTCAGTTGAGTCCAACTTGATTCTTAGAGACTAAAGGCCATATGTGAAACGAGTTTTCGTCATAGCATTCCCTTATTGGTTCCTTGTACCATAACTATATCACCATGTAGTCTGTCGAAATCATCACCTCTACTGGCATGTCGATTCAATCTTCCTTGAGTATTTGTTGGTAATTTGAAAACCCTTTCATCAAGGTTGCCATATTATTCTTAAACTCAGTTTTAGTTTCTTCATCTAATTCTATTTGTGGAATATATGCCTTAATGTTTTTGATTGTCTTATTTCTCCTTACTAGTCTCGGAGGTAGCCTATCACCAATTCTCTTCTACAACTTTATTCTTATTTTGGTTTAACAATGATTCCCTCGCTTACATATCCGGGAATTGGTTAGTAGAATATCTAAATGATTACTAAACAAAGCTTGCAATCTTTTGATCATATTTGGTTTGGCACAGGAGATAGATGAAGAGGCATCATCCTCATTGTATCCTAAAACAAGGAACCATTTAATCCCAGGAAAGTGGTATTAATCTGTGATACCCCGTAACATAAAGTTCGTGTAACTCGTAAAAGCAGACGAATCTATATGAAATCTGAAGAATAGGGTTGTAAATGTGTAATTATATCAAGAACCCTTGTGTTAGGACATTTGAAGCGTTAAACCAAAATTGAAGGCCAAGGAGAGCTTTGAAACAAAGTTCAACTTTAAGGTTTCACTACGGCGGAGTATTT
Source organism: Capsicum annuum (assembly GCF_002878395.1). NCBI lineage: Eukaryota > Viridiplantae > Streptophyta > Magnoliopsida > Solanales > Solanaceae > Capsicum > Capsicum annuum. The sequence goes on from NW_025857243.1 coordinate 1,726, forward strand.
CAAATGATTATTATATGATTTGCTGAGGGTCTGTCGGAGATAGCCTCTCTACCTCACCTTTGAGGTAGTGGCATGGACTCTGTACACTCTACTCTCACCTGACCCCACTTAGTGGGAATACATTGGATATTATGTTGTTGCCCCTGTATGATTTGAATTGGAATGAACATATCTCCTAATATATTAGGACTTAGAGGGCGAAATGCTTATCAAATAAAGCTCTTTGAAACTAGTTTTCACCAAAACAAACCACTCGTCAATTCGAGTTCGGCAAAAAGTTATGCCTATTTTACCTTATGTTCCTCGTATGCTTCAAAAATATCAATGGGTGTGTGTTGGATTCTCCAAAAGTAGTGTATTTTTGGAGAATTTGACACGGGTATGACATCGAAAGTGAAGAGTCCATGCAACTTAGGTTTTATCAGGTATTTATACGACACCCGAGTGCATACATGACATGGACCCCATCCAAGAGTAAATAGACAAGAGAAAGTGTGGTGGTGACAACACCACTTTCACGTGGAAGTAGGGGATATAGCAATATTTGTTTGATAATTAAATGGTGGGTCTTGTAATGAATTAGTCAGTGCACAACACTAGGAGCCGTTTGATATGTGGGATAAGAGATAATTCCCAGGATAAAATGTAGCATTATTTTGTCTTGCGTTTGGTTGGAGGTATTAGTTAGTTCTCGGATTGTTTATCCCACCACTTATACCATAGTCAGTTATCCCATATATATGTTAGGAAACTAATAATGTAATATATCAATCATGGGATAAATTTTGTTTATCCCATCCCTCATTACTAAACGACCCCTAAGTTAATAAATATTGCTGCTATCCCCCGAATTCCACGTGGAAGTGGTGTTGTCAACACCTCACTTTCTCTTATCCATTCATTTACTATTGGATGGGGCCCATGTGACGTATGAGGTGTTGTGTAAAACCACATAACTTTGGCAATGTACAGGAGTTA
>NW_025857244.1:0-3506 GCF_002878395.1 Capsicum annuum
CCTACCCCCTCACCTACTGTCACGACCTGAATCGAGGCCCTGGCCGTGACGAAAATGCCAAACCATGAAGGCCCAAGAGCCCTTCTATCTGGAAATCATATGCATAATTCATAAACTATATATATTCGGAAATACAAAACGGAATCATGGTCATTTGATCTCAACAAAACCATACAGTTATAATTTCAATAAGACCCAAATCCATCTAATACCTGTCAGCAAAATCTCTACTAACTGAAAGAAAACATCTGTTGGAAGACTGGGACAAGGCCCCCGGTTGGACCATGAACTAAAAATAATGAAATCATAAGATAAGGCCTTCCGAAACAAGGGAGGCTCACCAACTCCAATCATCTGATAATGGTCTACAGTTTAGCGGGACCCCGGGACTGATCATCAGATCCTGAAATGTAAGGGGTCAATACAAATGTACTGGTACTTAGAACAATCCAAAAACAAAATACATTTTTATACAACATAGGTGAGAGCATTTCATAAAAACATGTCATCTTGAAACATTAGAAAATACATGGGCTTAATTTGATAAATTTCAAAACACATTTCTTGAAATCATGACTCTACTCTTTATTTCACTTGAGCTAGATGGGACACCCTACAAATCTGTAATTCTACGGGCTATATGAAATCCGCCCTTGACTCAGCGGCCAAGCCCCCAATCCAAGTTTGCCGCAAGGATTGGAGTATCAGTAAAGGGAGACACACAAGACCACACAGCATAGTGCCATGATCCCCAATCAAATCAACATGTCATGGTAGTGAACAAGACCACAAAGCATGGATCATAACCATAGTCCCAAATTAGGACGACATAAATCAAGGTACACAAGACCACAAAGCATGGTACCATAATCCCGTATCGGCAAATCACGGTTTCTAGCGTTAAGTTTTTCAACTCGTACTTTCTCTGGGTAACCATCTAACTCCATTCAAACCCATTTTTGACCTTTTCTAAATATGCATCTTTCTGAATTCAAAATCTAAAAATTTGAGTAAAATTTGTATTTTTAGTTTGTTCAAGACTTGCAAGTCATACATCTCTGCCATACATTAGTATTACGGTTCTTTCATTCAAAACAATGTTCAGACCACCAAAATATTCAAACAGTACAAGAGGATTCATATTTCAAGACGTATGTCAAACTATGCAAAGATTCTCTCTTTTCAACATTTCAACAAATGGTGGTTAATTTACTTCGTAGCAGACCATGCAATTCTTTCAATAATCATCTTTAATATTTACAAACAAGATAACACCCTCTCTTCAGTTTATAATCAATTTCAAGCCTTAAACAATAGTCAAAAACGTTTATGCCATGCTTCTAAATATGAAATTCATCAATTCATAACTCGTGAAAATCGAGCGATGTCATAACAAGAGAGGGAGTATAAATATTCAGGCTCTCAATTCAACTTTCAAACTCAAACCGCATACATACATATATAAGACCAAAATCAAGTTTAGGGGAAGGCCTCAAGACCAAAACATTATATCACTGAAAAGGATTTCATGATTCGGCTATTCAAACAATTATTCAAAACCCTTTTGTAAACATCGTAATATCCTTTCAAAACTTTATAAATCAATAACTCATGCCCATGGAGTTATTAGGACAGCCCTACGTACCTTAATTGACGAAGAATTGGTGAAAAGATCAAACCTTTAAGTTTGAAAGAGCAAATCCTAAGTTGATTTTCCCCTCTTGTGTCTTAGAAGATGAATTAAGGTTTTTTGAGGAGGAAATAACGTACATTAGGGTTGTAATTTGTCTATAGGTGTTTAGGGACTATTATGGGACGTGAAAGGATCGTATTGCCCTTAAATAACACTAAAATGGAGCTTTTACACCATTTTTCCCAAGGTGGGTGACGCACATCCCATGGAAGAAGACAAACTGGGCGACGCACAACCCATGGCATAGCCTTAAGTGGGCGTCGCATGCCCCATCGCATAGTATGGATAGTGTCTCATTCAAACACTCATAACTTTTGAATCCGGACTCGGATGTACAAACGGTCAGTGAAGTTGGAAAGAAGATTCGAAGGGCTTTAATTTGATATATAGTAGACCCTCTAACTCATCATATTCTAGGAGTAATGATCCTTGGAATTTGACCAAAGTTAAAACGTCCACTAAAACTTAATCTATAGAAATGTTTTCAACTCGTCTTAGAGTTAGGGAATTTTGGTGACCTCAATTCATATTCAAAGGTATTCCCACACTATAAGATTTATCATCACACAGATATTAACCTGGAATCATTTAGTTTGGATCTATACGCATAGGGACAACGTTTTAAATTCTAACCTGAAGGTGCGGGGTGTTACACCTACCCCGGCATGCATTCAAAATTTTCAACCAATATAGAGTAATACTATACCCCAAAAAAAACACATGTTTAAACTTTTCTTGAATACTATACCATAAAAAACACATGTTTAAGCTTTTACATTACAAAAATAATTTAAATCTTTTAATACAGTAAAATGACCATTCATTAAAGTAGTCCAAAAAAAAAAAATACTTCCTTTATTTTTAAATAAGTGTTCCATTTTACTTTAGCACATTCATTAATAAGCTACGCGCTTTTAAAAAATTAAAAATAACTTTACCAACTTATTTCTAATTAAATTTTATCTCTTTTCTGATTGACATTGATTACTATATTTAAACTCAAGGGTGATTATGATCACAATGTTCTTAAAAGCTTAAACATGCATTTATTTAGAAATAAAATCACCACCCAAAAGAGCAATTGTACAAGAATTGAGGGAGTAACAATTACTACTTCGAAATTTCAAACCAATTATTAGAGCTTTATAAAGTACCTGCAAAATTTAGACCTTGTGCATGCTTATTACTCCCTCCGTTTTATTTTAGTTGATCCTCTTCATAAAAATATTTGTTTCAATTTAGTTGTCACATTGATGAAATCAAGAGAATTTTAATATGGTCTTCCAATAATGTCCTTATCATTAAATGACTAAACAAGTTGTATATGTTCAAATTTATATTTTCAAAGCATAATTAATAAGGTTAATTTGGTAAAATAGACCCCTAATAAATATTTTTCTTAATGGATGTGTCAAGTCAACTAATACGAAATGGAGGGAGTACTTCAAGTGGATCTTTCTTGTCCTAAGACACCCCGTCGAAGAACCACGACTTGAAACGTTCTTCTCCAATTGACGCCCTCTCAATTATCATTTCATATTAAACAAAATGAAGATTTAAGTCCTTTGATTTACATTTGATACACATAAACCACCAAAATTTTCTAACTAAAAGTGATATGAGAATGACATGATGGAGGAAGTGCATTGCTAAGGCTGAGAACAACATGCAAAATTTGAAGCTTTACCATTGAAATTCGGCAATCAGCTGATACAGTGAGCTTCTGTGTCGAGAAAATACAAAACATATACACCAAGGCATTCTTGAGGTAGAGACATCTTGCAGGTCTAAGGTGATGAATAGTGTTGAGTTC
>NW_025857245.1:0-2221 GCF_002878395.1 Capsicum annuum
TCATTTGTTTTATGCAATTTCTGAAGCATTCATATCTTAAAAGAGTTAGGTTGAAAGATTATAGAGATGGAGTTCTTGAACTATGAATTCCCACTAAAGCCTTTGCTTCCACTGAATCCTCTGTTGTCTTTCTTCATCCGACCCATTTCCGTTTCCATTTCCCTCGTCTGACCGTCTTCGCTACTTGATCCAGATGGATTCTATTTTATAAGTATTTCTCTTATTGGTTAAACCAAAAATCGAACCGTTAAGAATCAATAACCGATAAACCAAAAACCGATAAAAAATATCTTATTGGTTGGTTATTGGTTTTGCATATTTAAAATCTGAAAGCTGATAAACCGAACCGATAACACACATAACTGAACCAAACCAACCGATTCCCTCCCCTAGATACGATTCATACCACTATCTCGTAACCATACCTAACGACTCATAACCACTTGCCATTCTCAAGAAAGCAACAAATTTGGGATGACACACTGGACACCCTACGATTTGGATATAATAAATCATAATGAGTCTTTACATCTCGTGACCTTAAGTCGTAATAAATATAGTGTCTTGGGTCAAACTTTCTGGGCACCTTATGACTTGGTCTTTATGACCCGTAAGAAGTATTAACGACTAAGGCTGTGCAAAAACTGAACCGACCGATAAACCAAACTGATAAAAAAGTTATTGGGTTATTGGTATTGGGTTATTGGGTTATTGGTTTGTTATTGGTTTTATAAAAAATTTTATTGGGTTATTGGTTTGGTATCTGTTTAGGCCTATTGGGTTATGTAACACCCCAATTTGCTGAACTGGAATGCTACACGGTGCTCATGACCCTGAGGGACCACAAGCTAACCAATGTCTGATATCTGTACCTGTATACTGGAAATCATGAGGCAATAATGCAGAATACATGGAACTGTAAGGCCATAAGGTTCAGCTAAATACAATCATGTGGGCAAAAATACCCAAAACAACTAAATCTGAACATAAATCTGAAAGTAAATCCGAAAGCCTCTAAACTGTCTAAATAAGGAGTTCAAGGAACATGTCTCCAACTAACTCCATAAAACTGAACTGAAGAAATAAGTAAATGAATCAAATTATATTGTCCTCAGATCAATGAGGGCTTACAGTGTCTCTGCGACTGGAATGTTACCTCTACTGCTGGGCTGGAGCTCGTGTCTCAGAACCTATGGTGTAATATAAAAAGAAAGCACCATAGCACAAATGCGTTAGTACAACTGGAGTACTGAGTATACGAGGAAGGTAGGCTGAACATAAAGGGTTTCATGCATGAACAACACTGACTGACTAATATGAACGTGGGAGTGCAAACACACATATATAGAAAATGGGACCATGAACATGTGATAGCATGACCTGTAAGCTAATACATGGTTTACTGATAACTGTCATAACTGATACTGAAACTGATAACATGGACGACTGTATCTAACAGTCCTGTATATACTGAAATCTGAAGAACGCCCTGAGTTCTTTTACTGAGACTGATACTGAAACTGTGGGAAGTAGTGTTTAACCGACATACCCCATGTATGCTGTTATGGCTAAGCTAGGGTCCAATCTCTGCCCCGACTGGAGGGGTGCCAATACCGTGCCATGGGTAAGGACAGCCTATGAGTGACCCTTATCTAGCGGGTACTCAATGAGAATGATGGGAACCCTAAACTGATGGGTTAAGCCACCTCATCAACCCAGAGCTGATGGGTTAAGATGTCTCAACCTACGCTGGCTACGTAGTTCTGGAACATAAGGATTGCTACTAAGAATCACACCCTGAACTGGCGGGTGAGTTCCCATCCTTGGGTTCACTCGGTGCTAACCTCTACTCCCATCTAAAGGGACTGGACATGAATAATTGACTGTACAAGACTTAATCTTACTGAATTTCATTGACTAGCGGAATGTTACTGATATCTGACAACTGACTAAGATCATGAGATTTTCCTAAGTCACATGACTAACTGAAGTCTATGAAATCATAGCTTGAGTTCGGATATCGTGAAACATGACATGAATCTAGGCACACAGCTATAGTTTTTGGGTAAAAGTACCCCCAGGACTAGATGGAAGGAAACTGACACACATGACTAACTTGATCATAAGAGTAGAGTCCATAATTTATAATATCATAAGTAGGGATCTCATACTATGCATGGTTATCAACAATGTATTGCATGGAAAGGATTTCATATCACAT
>NW_025857246.1:0-3832 GCF_002878395.1 Capsicum annuum
TTTAACTGTGCATACTCATGAAATCTCAGCCTAACTAATGCAACACTCGATTTTCGGCATAAACCCACTAATGCAACTCTTAACTTTTGCATCAAACCCCATTACTAATACTGGCATACCTGAGCCGGGGGTCTATTGGAAACAACCTCTCTAATTCATCAAGGTAGTGGTATAGACTGCGTACACATTACCCTCCCCAGACCCCACTATGCGGGAATACACTGGGTATGTCATTAATGTTGTTAATAATATTGGCATAACTTCTGCGAGAAGCTATGTATTGGCCATCTAAAAGAAAAATACCCTTAAAATAGACAATTTCTGCATAACAATTTGGTGTATTATTATACGCCATATAACAATTCCTACATTATTATTATTATTCAAGCATAACAATCCCTGCATTATTATTCATAGCATAGCAATCTGTGCATTATAATTCGGAATAACTAGCCCATCAACCAAATGACACTTAAGAGAACATGAGTTATCCAGGATCTTAGAAGACTTTCAACCCAACCAGCCAAAGCCTAAGACATATAACTTCCCCGCTAGGCAGATGATTTGGAATCTAGAAGACTCATTAGAAAAGAAATTGTCTCACCTACCACTTTATCTTCAGAAAATCTAAAACTCACTGACGTTGTTTCTTAAACAATAATTACAGAAAAAGTAAGGAAGCACATGAGAGCACATGATGTCTAAATTTACTAGCCGTATACAACAATTTTTAGAAAAAGATAATTCGGCATCATTCTGAACATAATATCGTAACCTAAAAAAAGACTCACTCATGCGATTACTATGGGTATGTCACTATGCTGTTGTTGTAAACCAAAAACCTCACAAAAATTAAACATAGTTGTACAAGAAAAAGTAAGGAATAAGAAGGTTAAACTGAACACCTCCAATCGATCCAGTAGATTCTCAGCCACTGTATCAAGAAGAGAATCCTTTGGCTTCATCAACCACGCCGCTCTATCGCGCTGCCAACATTTTTTTTCCAACAGAAAATGCATAATATAAATGGATAAGTAAAACAGAAAATTCTTTTTAAAAAAAAATAAAGGGGAGATATTCAAGGTATATGGAATTGTGCGATGGAAGAAGATTTACTTGCTTGCGCTTAAGATGGCGATCAAATATTTTGAGTTTGGAGCTCTGAAATCCATCTCTGGCATCAGTACAGTAGGATCTTACGCCTCCCCGGCAGAGAGCTATGCTTATTCTCATTGTGAATTAACTTTGGAATGGCCCTGTTTTGGGTCAAGACAGACAAAGAGTCAGTTATTTATCAGTTAATCCAAACTCCAGCCTCATGAGTAGCCTATTTTTGTTTTCAGAAAATTTTAACTCAATCCAGAGAAAAAAACAGTAATGGACATGGGATATTCAGAGTTTCTTCAAAGGAAAATGGTTAGATTCATCCCTGTACTTCCAAAAAAATATATATATATATATATCATACTTCCCTGAGAAAATGGTCTTTTACCCCCAAAACCTTTACCTCAAATCTCAATTACACACTCAATCTTTGAAGGTGACCTATTACCCCTTAAACTATTTTAAAGTAGAATTATTATCTCCCTGAACTATTTTAAAGTGAATTATTAAACCCCAAAACTGACAACCAGTCATTGCAAATATGGTGTGATGCACGCGCCGCCACGTCATGACACGTCATTTATTTTTTGCTCTAAAAAAAATAATAATTTAACATTATTATTTCCCAATTATTATTTTTCTTTCTTCTTCTTCTTCTTCTTTATTTCTTCTTCTTCAATTCTTCTTCTTCTCCAATACTTATTCTTCTCCAATGGCACCCAAGAACCCATCAATGGCAATTATTATTTTTCTTTCTTCTTCTTCAATTCTTCTTCTTCATTTCTTCTTTTTCAGTTCTTCTTCTTCTTATTCAATTCTTCTTCTTCTTCTTCAATGGCATCCAAGAACTCATCAATAGCATTTCTTCATCAATAGCATCCAAGATCTCATCAATGGCATTCAAAATTAATTTATCATCTTCATCATCTCCTCATTCTAGAATTCAAGTTCTTAAATTTTTTCAAGCTAATTCGGGTTCAATGGCATTTCTTCTTCAATACCATCCAAGAACTAATCAATGGCATTCAAGATTAATTTATCATCTTCCTCATCTCCTCATTCAAGAATTCAAGTTCTTAATTTTTTTCAAGTTTTTTGAATCGAAGTTCTTAGTTCAAGTGAGAACTCATTAATGGAAGTTCTTAGTTCAAGTGAGAACTCATTAATGGCATTTCTTCTTCTTCTTCTTCAATGGCATCCAAGAACTCAAATTATGTAAGAATGTTGAATCAAAAAAGTCGAATGCCATTGATTACGTGAAGCTGAATCGAATGTTGAATCAACGTGTTGAATCAAAATGTTGAATCGAATTACGTGAAATTCATCAAAAAAAAAAGTCGACGGAATTTTGAATTTTCCAGCACCGTCACTGTTCATCGGCATTTCACCATTGAAGCTAAGAAGCCAATATTTATTAAGCAAAAATAATAATTATTAAAAATAATGACATGGCAATAAAAAAATAATGATTTTAAAGCGAAAAAAATCAACTGACGCGCCTATGGACGCGTGTAGTCACGTCCAGTGACACGTCAGCAACTGGGGGTAATAAATTCGGTAAAAATAAGTTCAGGGGGTAATAGGTCACATTAAAAGGTTTTGTGTGTTGGGATTTCGACTAAAGGTTGGGGAGTAACAGACCATTTTCTCTACTTTCCTTAATACATTTTTTTTTATAACCATGGTGTCCGGGCCAGCTTGCCCGCATCTCAACTAATTCCACGAGATACCTGCAAAGCACAAGGTACTAGGTAACTTTGTCCATCAGTCAAGAACAGATGGGAAGAAATCACCTAGTGTTTATCGTTGTTGTTCCTTATACTTTTTTTGATATGTTTACCCTTAGAATCCAACTTTGAGCATATGTTTGCCTTTGAACCATTAATTCCCTTTTTTCCCACCTTTTTTTTAAATGACATGGTGTCCGAGCCAACTTATGCACACCTCAACTAATAGGTAATTTTGTCCACCAAGGCTAAGGCTAAAAGAGATGAGAAGAAATCACCTATTTTTTTTTGTCTCATGTTGGAACTTTTTTCCCACCTTGATCTCGCACTTTTAATTTGATCTGCATTTAAGATATTTAACCCGACCCACCCATTAAATCTACCCTAGTTTGCAAAATATACCCATTCCAAAATTTCCAAACCCCAGCACCACCTCTGATCTGCGTGTAAAGGCAATTATATTTAGGTTCGTACGGAAAATTTTAGCAAAATAACTTAATCATCAATCGATTCCAAAGAACATCTATGACATTAGCTAAAAATCAACAAGTACAACAGACTTGATCATATTGAAATGAAACACTTACTAAAACACTGCCTCTGTCCAATTTATTTGGCAAACTTCAAAATTTAAGAGCCAGAAAGTAAAATTTTGACAGTAAATTCAGGCCGGGAATCTTTAAGTTATTTGAAATAACAACAACAACAACAAACCCAGTGTATTCCCACTTAGTGGGGTCTGGGGGGGGTAAGATATACGCAGTCCATACCTCTACCTCTGATGAAGTAGAAAGGCGGTTTCCGAAAGACCCCCGGCTCAAGGCACAAGATATCACACAAACACATAGTAAAGCACAGAAGCAGATGACATAACATAAATACGGCACCCATAAGAATATAAAACAGAGGAAAGCAGAGGAAAGCACACAGATTCGTAATAAGCATGGAACACTGAATACGGAATCATAACGGGAATAAAAAATAAAAAATAAAAAAAAAAA
>NW_025857247.1:0-2100 GCF_002878395.1 Capsicum annuum
TCTTTAATGGCGTCGCCGGCGGGTTTTTGCCATTTTCCGGCAAAGAGGGTCGCCGAAATGGCGACGAGACGAACTGGTTTTGGCGATTTCCAACGGTTTGGTTTGCTGATGAAAAGATTCGATCGATTTTGGTTGGGTTTTCATCGGACCTGACTGGATTCCAGCAATAAATATACTAGCGGTTTCGCTGGTTTTTTAGTCGTCTACGGAAAATAGTATTTCCGATGAGATTTCGTCGGACACTGTTCTCTCATCGTTTCTCTCTTAATCTTTCTTCTCTCTTCCCATACTTCTACTAGTTTTTATTTCTTCTTCTTTTTCAATCAACAGAATATGCGTACATACAATGTATGTTAGTGCGTGATGTGTAGAAAATGATGAGAAATATTCTTGTTGCTTTTAAGGAATTTGTATATGAATTTTATTTATGAAAATGTGTCTGTTGTCTGTCTGTATATTAGAATCTGTGTATTGTATGAAACAGTGTAATACATGAATATGTTATTTTCTGGGTTTAAACATATAACATTCAACGATTTAAAATACAACACATAATAATAAATAAATTATGTAACAGATCATATACACATACTGAATAATACATGAAAACCATCTAAAAAAAACTTCCTTCATACTTTGATTCACACTTTGATTTACGATAAAACTTATGAAATATATTATAAGATAAGATAAAAACCTGTATTACAAATTGAACTAAGTATCTGTGCGAGAATGTTGTCACCAGAAAACTCAACTTAACTCTGAATTTCAAATCTTTTCTTTCTTTATTTTTTCTCTTTTCCTGATCTTTTCTACTCACTTGTTTTTCTCCCCATTTTTTACTTATTTCTCTCAGTTTCTGTGTTGTCTGATGTAGTGTATAATACAGTGAAAAAATACATAGTTTTTTTCTCTGGGGTGAGAGTCCTTAAATAAAAGGACTTTTGGGGGGAATAGTTAATCATCAGATAAGGGGAGGGGGGAAAATTTGAAATTTAAAAAAAATTCTATTCTCTTTTTTTAAAAAATTAATAATAATAAATAAAGATAATAATAAATAAATGTAAATGAATAAATAAATAAGATAATAGAATGATAATAATAATAAATATAAATATAATTAATTAATTTTTATATTTTTAAGAAAAATACAATAAAAATTATAAATAACCTTAAATAAATATAAATAAGACAATATTAAAATTACTTATTTTATTTAAAATTTAACAAGAAATATATATATAAATATATTCTTTAATTAGAATAAAATAAAATAAAATAAAAATAAAATATCTCAAAAATTTAGTTATTTACTTCTTAACTAAGAATTTATTAAAATAAAAATAAGAATTTAAATAATATTATATATAAATATAAATATCAAAAAATAGGTTAGAATCCGAGGAGGATCAAAAATCATGTGTCTATATTTTTTTCCCTCTTTGTGTGGAATCTCGAAGAGTTTTCAAACAAAGAAGTAGACAAGATAAGATTTTTGACCCTCCAATTATTTGAAAGGTAAGGATAAAATAAAATTAAAAATAAAAGTAAAAATGTGACCAAGTCCTATTTTTGGACATCCTACCTATCCCAGGCTATAAGGGAATCAGGTCATGAGTAGTTCAAACGTAACATGGTGAGAGAAAAAGTTAAAGTCAAGTGAGATTCCGTCGAGTTTCTGGTTGACGACTTCTGCCTTTTACATTCAAATGACTAACAAAAAATGAAAAATACAAATGAAAATTGTAATCTCTGGAATCTTGATTCTACTCTTCGCGACTTGATTTTGAAAATTCACCCTATTCTTCAGGCAGACTCCAAATTTATTATTTCTTCACCCTGTTCTTCAGGTAGACTCCAATACCGCTTGAATTACCAAAACAAGGAAGTACGTCTCAATGCCACTTGAATTACCAAATCAAGGAAGTGCGTCTCCTTACCAATGTCGCTTGAATTACCAAAACAAGGAAGTACGTTTCCTTATCGATGCCACTTGAATTACCCAAACAAGGAAGTACGTCTCCTTACAAATACCTCTTGAATTGCCCAGAACAAGGAAATGCATCTCCTAACAAATGTCTCTTTAATTACCCAAACAAG
>NW_025857248.1:0-1125 GCF_002878395.1 Capsicum annuum
GAAACCCCACACCCACCAACATGCAACTTGTGATGGCAGATAGATTAGTAAAATGACCTGTTGGTATTTTATATGATGTGATGGTGAAGGTGGCTAATTTCATATTTCCTACAGATTTTATAATTTTGGATTGCGAGGTGGACTTCGAGGTGCCCATAATCTTGGGTCGACCTTTCCTCACAATCAGAAGTGTGCTGATTGATTTATGAGCTAATGAGATCTTATTTAGGCTGAATGATGAGGTGGTGCATTTTGATGTATGTAAATCAATGAAATAGCATAAAAAGAGATGAGCGTGTTCTCAAATGTTAATGTATATTATGAGGACGAGCAGGAAGAACCAATAGAGAAGCAGGTTGTTGTTGAGCCATTAGCCGCAGTACTTATGAATTGTGATCATGAAGATATTGATGATTATGAAGAGACTATTTGTTATTTCATAGGAATATGATCATGCATTCTTTGACAGGAACATAATCATACTTTTATGCTCCTAAGAAGCTCTATCTTGATCTTAAGAATCGACCAACAACACCATAAAAGCCATCTGTTGAAGAGCCACCGCTGTTAGAATTGAAAGAGTTACCCAGTCATTTTAGGTATGTGTTTCTGGGTAGAGGTAATTCACTACCTGTCATTATTGCTACTGATTTGGGTGAGCAACAGGTGAAAGCTCTCATCTCTATTCTTAAGAGATATAAGAATATTATTGGTTGGACTATTGCGGATAACATTGGTATTCCTCCTGGCATATGTATGCACAAAATTCATTTAGAGGAGGATTGTATGCATCGTCTGAACCCACTTATGCAAGAGGTGGTAAAGAAAGAAATCATCAAGTCGTTAAATACAGGGGTGGTATCTCCTATATCAGACAGTAAGTGGGTGAGTCCTGTGCAATGTGTACCCAAGAAAAGGGGCATGATAGTGGTAGCCAATGAGAAGAACAAATTGATCCTACTCAGGCCTGTTACTGGGTGGAGGGTGTGTATGTATTACCAAAATCTCAACTCGTGGACGTTAAAGGATCACTTTCTGATAACGCTCAATCTACAGCTCTCGTGGGAGTGTAAAGCGGTCGTTAGCAAATATAGAACCCAACCCAGGTTGGGTTCTATATTTGCT
>NW_025857249.1:0-1450 GCF_002878395.1 Capsicum annuum
AATAGTAGATCTGAAATTTACTAAAGTAAAAGGTACATGTCATGGTAAACTTGGAGTTTCCTAATAATAAAAGTTCATAAATTGACATGAACGATTGCGATATCCTGTAAATGTGCATACTGAGTATTGAACATATATTGGAGAATTAAAAAAAAATTCTTCATTACTTTTAATGTTGCTTGTTCTCATGGTAAGTTGGTTAGACCAACTAATATTGAGATTGGATTCCTTAAAATCTGAAAAGTATAAAAGGTGAATATGGGCCCGTTCACCAGTTATGTGATCTATTAAGATGCATCAATATAAGATAATCACTTGTACGTTTATTGTCAACCTGTAGTTTGACATTCATAAAGTTGCTTGCTCAATAAAATTGAGTTAAGAGCATAATCTTTAGATTATGTAATTAAAGATAATTCATCTTGATGATGATGGTTTAACATTGAATGCCTTAGATAAATAGCTAAATCATTGCTAATGAGAACAAAGCTTCATGTGTTGGTCTGAAATATGATATGTTGCATACAATAACACCTGTATGCATTAGACCAATAATTTTTTATTATTTCTTCTCTCTCAATTGGTTCAAGGTCAAGAACCAACTATTCCATCTAATGATTTTGATATGTGGTATACGATTAATGAATATACCAAGATGCACAAAGATGGAATCCTTAAAGAAGATAGAGGATGTATGTTAGTTTTCCTAACATAAGAGGGAGATTATAAACAACTATGAAATACGTTAGGAATTATCACCAGATCCTCATTCAAAAGATAATTCAAGTCAAATGCCGTAAACATCTGTTGACTCAAATTTAATTTTATATTTAAGCTGTAAGTGCTCCTATTTTATGTCCTTAAAAGATAAAGTCTATGTATGAAGAGTGATAGACCAATCGGCTCCAAATAAAATAATCCTTATAAAATATAAGGAGTAAATTCTCATAATAAGAAAACAATGTGCTCTTGAAGAGCCTATGACATAATACTTCATGAAACCTTATGAGAGGTTCAGATATCTGAAAATAATGAAGTGATGAGATCTTAAAATGTTATGTCGCTTTGTGAACCGATCCAAAATGATATATCATTAATGTATCTTTTGATACAATATTGCCACAGTATTGTAAAAGATTGTGAGGGTCTAAATTCTACGTTTATTTGAGCATGCTGATGTTGAAGCATTTATCAAGTGACGTGAAAGGATGTATCTTGGTAAGTATAAAACTTATTTGATTTGTAGTCCAGGTACTTGAAGTTGTCACTCATAAAATGTTGAATATTATCACTTGACAAAATATTATATGTTGAAACATGTAAAAGTTTCTAGGAAACTTATTTATAATTCTTATATTGTATAAGCTTATAACTTGAAAATTATTGAAATTCTTGAAGAGTTTTCAAAAGTAATAGATTATTTGCTGAAATGAGAAATATGAAGTATCAT
>NW_025857250.1:0-4727 GCF_002878395.1 Capsicum annuum
ATTAAGCAGGTAGTCAGAGTCAAGCTGCCGAAGCTCTGTATCAGTAGGCACCCGAACCCCATTTATCATAGTGAACCTAGTCATGCCATAGAGATGGCAGAAAAAACTCTCATCTCGATCATGTCTTTTAGCAGTGGTAAGGTTGATTCCTTGACTAGTTTTTGGATCTTTGATTTTCGTGAGATCCACCTTCTTTGGGTTTTGTGGCAACTTATGGTCTGCTAGCTCCTCCTCAACGTGCTCTTTCCTTTAAATTGCAGTCAACAAGTTGCCGAAATTGAAGTGGGACTTTCTGTGCACCCTTGCTTTACACATTGACATGTGTATAACTGCACCAATGTAGATGGGCACATTCATCATTAGAGCATATACCAAGAATACTCGATCAAGCATGACCTTAATGTATTGTGTTCCAGGAATCAAGCAGGAATTGACTATTCTTAACCATATGTGAGCTTCTCTGTTCAAACAAGAATATGGGTAAGTATTGTGACGACCATTATCATTATGATGAGTTCACCGGGTCATAGACCTTGATCCACACAACGTATGACTGATGGCTCTGTAGGGAGGTTTGTTGTAGAGCTCCTTGAGTGGTGAGTGATCCACACTTGGAGTACCCCGGAAAGAATTGAAGAAATCAGCATTCAATTGCAAGACCTGCCCTCAAATCTTTACTTCATTTCCTGTAGTCCTTGGGGATCAGTTGGCATAAAAATCTCGAGTCAAATCAAGTTTACACTCGCCCATGTCTCAAAAGATGAAGTCACGCTTTAGTGTTATAATCTTTGCAAGAATGCGAGGGCAGTTCTTTGCTAAACTTTCCTTCTGCATCACTTCTATGTGTACATATTTGTTCACTTTATTGTCTCTGTACCATTCCTTCCCTTCCTCCTGTAGAACCCATTTGATCCTAAAAGTGCGTCAAGGCACTTGAGGAGAGGAGGAATCAGCCTGGTCCTTTCTTGCCCTTTTTGTGATGTGGATGCTTTCTTCGTTCCCTGTCATCCTTTTGGAGCCATGTTACTTGAGATTATAATAGGGTCATGTTAGTCTCAGTTCATAAACTTTACTATAATCGACGAACAAAATAGTGATGGCACCACCCCACACTTAATTTATTTACATAAACTAATTAAGTAAATGTTGTCGAGTACTCAGATTTTATCAACATACATTTATATGGTATGTGCCAACAACATTATTAGTGTAGTAACACTTTGAACCCCTCACTTTACATAGTAATTTCTCAGTTTGATATACAAAAGCAGCACACAATGGGTCTGTAATCTTAACTATCATTTCCAATGTCATTTCGTTTCAGCAATACAATCTTTGAACAAGACTACCACATAGCAATCTCATCACGCCATAGCATAGAAACAACTTCACATTCTTATGCTTTTGGTTAACCATGCTCAATACATCGATGAACGAGTCACTCACATAATCAAGCTTACAACTCCTAGAATCATGTGTTAAACTTCAATAGTTCAACTTCATAAAAAAATTTTGTATAGTGAATACCAATCAATACATTCCATAGTGAAATCAAGATTATCCACGAAAATCCTTTCACTCAATGAGATGTGTTTTACCAAATCACAGCAAACTAACCATAATCTTATCACCAAGAACTATTTCAAAATCCATTTAATCATTATGATCCTAGTAATGAAACAACTAAGGGACATGAAATAACAAATTACTTGATGATAAATGCTTGATGAAACTTGAAGGTGAGCCTGCAAGATTAGATGAGAAAACAGAAGGGTTTGGAGAGTGTGAGGGAGTTTGGGCGGCGCTTAGGTCAAATGAAAATAGATTGGTATTTAAGATTAGAGAATGTTTTTAAAGGTTGAGAAATGGGTTGGGTCGATCCATTCAAAAATGGATTATTTGGAAAAAATTACACAGATAGGCGGCGCCCATGAAATCGCCTAAGAATAAGTAGGCGGCACCTAGCGTATCGTCTAAGTGCGGCAGTGAGCATAGGCAATAGTATAGGTGGCGCCTAACCTATTGCCTATGTTCACATAGGCGGCGCCTAAGCTATCACCTATGTTTACATAGGTGGCGCCAAACGTAACGACTAAGTAAGGCAGTGAGCATAGGCAATGGTATAGGTGGCGCCTAACCTATCGTGTATGCTTACATAGGCGGTGCCTAACCTATGGCCTATATTGACACAGGCGGCGCCTAACTTATCGCCTAAGTGAGCCAGTGAGCATAGGCGATGGTATAGGCTGCGCCCATATGCACCTATGTGATGCCTTGAAGTTGCAATGCACCCATACCAGTTGCTATATGCCTTCTTTCCTAATTTTCAAGTGAAATTAAATGCTACACTCAGAATTGTGTAAGTCACCAATAGACTTACCACCATTGATGTAGTTGATTTTCTCACCAAGTTTAAAACCAATTGCCTTCTTAATACCTATAATACCTACACTTATTCAGAACAAACAAACAAGATGATTAGAGGGATGGGTTGCCTCCTATCAAGCATCTTATTTTCGGTCGTGGCTCGACTCTTCTTTTTGAATTTTCATTTACCAAAAACAAAATCCTAGTAAAACCATGGGTTGCCTCCCATGTAGTGCTTGATTTATTATCACAGCACCACACAGTTATCTCAATTACTCATACTTCGTTGAGATATATGGTGGCTATGCATTTTATCGAGTTGGTGGGACCGATATATAGCTTCACTCTTTGTCCATTCACCTGAAAGACACTACCATCATCATTTTCTAACTTTACTACTCCAGATGAGTAGACTTTTCTGATTCTGAATGGACCAGACCATTTAGACTTCAACTTACATGGAAACATCTTCAGTTTGGATTTGAAAAGTACTACCAAATTGACTTTCTAAAAGTTTTGTTGTATAATCCTCCGATCATGGTACTTTTTCATCCTTTCCTTTTAAATATTTGCTCTTTCATATGCATTGATATGAAATTCATCCATCTCGTTCAGCCGTCCCAATCTCATATTTATTGCATCATCCCAGTACAGGTTAAGCTGCTTTAGTACCCACATTACTTTATGTTCTATATCAATTGGCAAGTGACAAGCTTTGCCATAAACTAGTTGGTATAGTGACATGCCAGTTGGTGTGTTGAACACGGTCCTATATGCCCATAAGGCATTATCTAGCTTCCTGGACCAATCTTTTTTGCTGGCTTTCATAGTCTTAGCAAGGATCAACTTAATTACCCGATTTGAGACCTCTACCTTCCCACTAGTTTGTGGGTGGTACGGTGCAGCTACCTTATGTTTCCTAACCCCATACTTTGCCAATACGGCTCTGAATAGCTTGTTGTAGAAATATGATCCTCCATCATTTATGATGATATGGGGTACCCCAAAATAAAAGAAGATATTTCTCTTTAAGGATGCCATAACACTCTTACCTTTATTATCAGCTAGAGTGACTGCTTCAACCCATTTGGATACGTAATCCATAGCAACTAAGATATATTCATCCCAAATGAGCTCATAAACGGGCCTATGATGTCAATACCCTAGACATCGAATAACTCTACTTTAAGCATTTTGGACATGAACATCTAATGGTGCTTTGAGATAGAACCTTGCCGCTGACACTGATCACATCTTCTTACAAAATCGTAGGCATCCTTGAATAATGAATGCCAATAGTAGCCACTTTGTAGTACTTTCTTGGTCATCCGATCACCTGCATGGTGACCTCTAACTTGGGAAGCATGGCTTGCGTCTAGTATGCTAGACACCTCTACTTCTGGGATGTACCACCTAATAATACCGTCAACACATCGTTGGAAAAGATACGAATCATCCCAGAAGCAAAGCTTCACATCATGTATGAACTTTTTCCTTTGATGAAAGGAGAGATTCTAGGGAATCACTTCGCTTACCAAGTAGTTAGCAAAATCCACATACCACGGTAAGTTTTCCAGCACAGTTGCTAGAATTTTTCCATCGGGGAATGCATCATCAATCTCCGGGTCGTTCTGCACTATGTGCTCACTCTTAAGTCTGGATAGATGATTAGCTACTTGGTTTTCACAACCTTTTCTATCCTTAACCTCGAAATTGAATTCTTAAAACAGTAGCACCCACCTGATTAGCCTTGGCTTGGCATCCTTCTTTGCCATTAGATATCTCAGAGCCGCATGATCTGTATGAACCACTACCTTGGTCCCCAACAAGTAAGCACAGAACTTCTCAAAAGCATAAACAACCGCAAAAAGCTCCTGTTCATTAACGGTATAGTTTTTTTATGCTCCATTCAAGGCCTTGCTCGCGTAGTAGATTGGATGAAAGAGCTTTTCTATTTTCTAACCAAGTACAACACCCAAGGCTACACCGCTTACATCATACATAATTTCAAATGGTAGACTAATCGGGTGCTACAATAATAGGTGTTTCAACTAGCTTTCCTTTGAGGCATTCAAACGCCTTTAAGCAATCTTCACCAAAGTAAAACTTTGCCTCCTTCTCTAAAATTTTGTATAATGGGTTTGCAATCTTGGAAAAGTCTTTAATAAACCTCTGATAAAAACCAACATGATCTAGAAAACTACGAACCCCCTTCACTAAAATTAGAGGTGGTAGTCTCTCGAGAACTTCAATCTTGGCTCGATCAACTTCAATTCCTTTTTTAGATATTTTATGCCCGAGAACAATGCCTTTCTTAAATTCCATGCATCGCTGCAAAGCCATATTCAGATTTGCCAAGC
>NW_025857251.1:0-4633 GCF_002878395.1 Capsicum annuum
CTTTTATTTGTC
The DNA here is from genome assembly GCF_002878395.1 of Capsicum annuum. Classification (NCBI taxonomy): domain Eukaryota; kingdom Viridiplantae; phylum Streptophyta; class Magnoliopsida; order Solanales; family Solanaceae; genus Capsicum; species Capsicum annuum. The sequence goes on from NW_025857251.1 coordinate 13, forward strand.
ACGTTCGACTTTGTCTATTTTTACTTTTCAAGAAACCTATGAGAGGTTGGATATAATGAACACGAGGAGAGGTTGATGTAGGTCAATGAAGTATTGGAAAACATAGATTAGAAAAGATATAGTATAACAAAATTTATTTTAAAAAATTCAAATGTTTAAAAACTATAGAGAAAATCTACTTTTATTGTTTCAATTTGTTTGTTTGATTTTGACTTGACATGAAATTTAAAAAAAACGAAGAATATTTTAATTCTTGTGGCCGGAGTCCTACACTAAATATATGTAGAATATATCAACATATCATTTAATCTTGTTGTGTTAAACATATCGTGTGAAAAGTTAAAGCATTATCAAAAAATAAAGCATATATTTTAAACAACTAAAATTTTTTAATTCTTGTGGCCGGAGTCCTACACTAAACAGGTGATAGATAAATGTTGGTCGGCTTTGAAAATTTTATTATGTAAAGGTTAGGTTTAGTTGTATTATTTTGATATCTCTATTATTGTATTACTTTGTTATTGTTTACAGATGTTAGGTGAGTGTTGAATGACTTTGAGGAATTTTTTGTGTGTAAAGATTAGATTTAATTGTGTTATTTTGATATCTCTATCATTGTATTATTTTATTACAATTTATAGATGGTAGATGAATGTCGATTGACTTTTAAAAATATTTTGGTAAAGATTAGGTTTAATAAATAAATTCTCCATCTTTACATATTCAAAAGATATTAAATCTAATTATTAAATTCATCTTTATTATTTAAACAAATATCCTATTTAGGGTAATATTTGAACTCATTAAAGTGAGATACACACGCAAGGCGCGTACACCTAAACTAGTACATATATACATGAGAAAAGACATCTTTTCCCCCCTGAACTTGTCCTCCAAACTCACTTTAGCACTTAAGTTTAACTTCTGTTTATTTACCCCCTTAACATCTTTAAAATGTATTATTTTCACTCTTAAAGCTGACGTGGAGTTTAAAAAAGAAAAAAAAAGCGCTTTTTAATTTAAAACAGACATGCCCCCCCCCCCCCCTCATTTCTTCATCTTCTTCATACCCCTTCACCTCCATTTCCCATCTTCTTCTTCTACCCCCACCCCCACCGTAATTTTTACTCTCCAAACCCGCCTTACCCCTCCCCTCCAATTTCTCCTTCAACTACTAATTTCTCCACCACCAGCCCTACCCCTCCCCTCCAAACTCCCAATTTCTTCTTCTTCAATCACCAAATCCTTCACCCCACCTAAATCCCTTGACTTAAGATCATTAGAAAAGAATGAAATTGAATTTCTAAAATTAAAACTTATCTTCATGAATTTGAAATAAAATTAAAATTGAAGAAAAGTTATTATCGGCGGTGTTAATGGTGATGGTGGTGTTAATGGTGTGAATATATTTTTTTGGGTTTATTTTAATCATTTTCCGGTGAGTTTTGTCGGAATATTTTGGAATGAAGAGTTTTGAATTGGAATGTGGTGATGCTATTGCATTGTTGTTTCTTGAATTGGTGGTTTGATGAAGGAATCGTAAACGGCTTGTAATTAGGTTTTAAAAATTCAATCTTGATTTTGTTTTCCATGTTTTTGTTGTATGGTATATTTTGAGCTATTTGTTTTGTTGGATTTGTGTTAGAATCAGAAGGGTCTTTTAATTATTTTTTGAATTAATTTTGTTGGGTTTGCTTAATGGCTATTGGTAATATATTTAAGTTTGAAGAAGATAGAAAATGAAAGAGAGCGGAGAGGTGAGGTGGTTTGAAGAAGATAGAAAGGGGGGGAGGGGGGAGGGGGTTGCGTTGTAGGGTAGGGGCGAGGTGGGAGGGCAGAGTGGGGGGTTGTGAAGAAGAAAAAAAATAGGGGTAGGGGGTGCTTTTTTATTTAATATATATATATATATATATATATATATATATACATATATATGTATATGTATATATATATAAATAAAATAGTAAATATATATATATACTTTTAAAAAATATATATAAAAATAATGTATGTGGGATTAATTTTTTATTTAGAAAAATTGAACTTCTTATGTGGCAATGACGTGGCTCTGACGTGGCATTGACGTGACGTTGATGTATAGGCGAGTGTAACACACTCTCCTTTGTGAGAGTGGTATTCACTTTTGAGGGGTAAAATTAATACACTCTAAAGATGTTAAGGGGGTAAATAAACGGAAGTTAAGTTTAAGTGCTTAAGTGAGTTTGGAGGACAAGTTCAGGAGAAAAAAAAATTATTTTCTCTATATACATACATACATGTATACATACATACATACATATATATATATACATACATACACACACACACACATAGATATATTTATTGCTTTCTATTTTTTTTTAGAAAAGACATCTTTTCCCCCCTGAACTTGTCTTCCAAACTCATTTTAGCACTTAAACTTAACTTCTGTTTATTTACCCCCCTTAACATCTTTAAAGTGTATTTGTTTGACCCCTAAAGCTGACGTGGCATTTTCTTAAAAAAGGAGCGCATTTATTTATCAAAAAAATTAATTTCAGTAACATTATATCTAAAATATAATAAAATAATTTAAAAAAATTAAAATTAAAATTAAAATAAAAAATGGACAATTTTTTTCTTCTTTCTTCTTCAAATCATCATCAACAACAACACTCAAACCCCCATTAACAACCTCAAATTTTTTTCATTTTCCTCCATTAACACCACCACCCAAGAACAACACTTTCCTTTAATTTTTTTTCACTTTTCTCCATTAACAACACCACCCAAGAACAATACTTTCCTTTAATTTTTTTCACTTTCCGCCATTAACACCACCTAAGAACAAACATGAAAACACTATTAAATAATTTTCTCCATTGAACATCATCTCAGCCTTCAATCCAACTCGCTCAAAATTTAGATAAAAAATTAAATATGATTTTGTTTTTGAATCACTTATCATCAATCTGATTTCTTTTGATTTTTACTTTTGAATTTTTTTGTTCATAAGATAATTTTAATAAAATAATTTTAACTTGATGAAAGTATTTTGTGTTTGAATAAGAAAGAAGAGGGTGGAGGGTGGGGGGCTGAAAGGATGGGGTAGGGGTGGGGCTAAAAGGGGAGAAAGAATGACGGGTGGGGGGAGGGCAGGAAGAGGAGAAAGAACGGGGGGTAGGGTGAGGTGGGGGGGCTGGAAGGGAAGAAGAGCAGGGGGAAGGGGGGGCTAGAATGACGAAAGAGATTGCGGGGGGAGGGGGTTGAATTTTTTATTTAATATATATATTATATAAAAATAGTACATGTACATTTTTTATTTTTAAAATAAAAATAATTATATAAAATATATATTATTTAAATGAAAATGGGGTGGGGGTGGGGCATTTTCTATTATATATATATTATTTAATATTTATATATAAATCATAAATATATATTTTTTGCCATTTAAAACAAAAATACATAAAAATAGTATGTTTGTGGAATTTTTTTTAAAAAAATCCTAATTTCTTACGTGGCAATGACCTAGCACTGATGTGGCACTAACATGACACGTGTGTAACCCACTCTCCGTTGTGAGAGTGGTATTCAGTTTTGAGGGGTGAAACAAATAACTTAAAGATGTTAAGGGGAATAAATAAACGGAAGTTAAGTTTAAGTGCTAAAGTGAATTTAGAGAACAAGTTCAAGAGGAAAAAGATGTCTTTTCTCTCTTTTTTTTTTTGGTGAATTGACTTACATGTGAGGAAAAAAAATGCAAGGGTACATTCTAGGGGTAGTAGACTTTATTAAAGATAAGATAATCTCCTTCTAAAATAAGATATAACTCTTCTTTAGTAGGAAGAGGTCTACCAAGATTTTTTTGATATGAATTCGCATTAGTCGGACATAATAGCTAAGAGAGGATGAAAATTAGGTGAAAAATTAAAAGAGGATTATTTTTGTACCGTGATTATTATTATTATTATTGTTGTTGTTGTTGTTGTTATTAATATTATTATTATTTTTCATTTTGATAAATTATTTTACAATTAAAGAAAAAAAAATTGATTCAACATTCAAGATTATGTTATTATTTAGGAACACTTGACCCTAATAACAAATTTAATGAATTCACATTAATCGAGTACTTAAAACAGACATAAAACATAAAAAGAAAAACATAAAAGTCATTATTTGCATAGTGATTTAAAAAAAAAAAAAAAAAAAGGTGAATTACTTCACATTTTAGGGAGAAAAAAAATGCTACTTTTAAGATTAAGTTTTGTTATAAATAATATCTTATCCTTCTAAACAAAGAATTGCCAATAAAATCGAAATTCTTCATTCTTAAGCGAACACTATTTAACTTAGAATATTTATTTAATTACATCTCATTCCATAGTCTCTTTAAAACTCATTGGTATATGACCAAAAATGTAATGTATCTGTGTAAAATTAAGTGATGTATTCGAAAGAATGTGATGTATTCGTGTAAAATTAAATAATGTATCTGAAAGAATGTGATATATTCGTGTAAAATTAAGTGATGTTTCTAAAAGAATATGATATATCAGTGTAAAATTAAGTGATGTATCTGAAATAATGTTACTTTAATAATTAAAACCCTTTCGACCCTTAAAACATAATCTTTGGA
>NW_025857252.1:0-3381 GCF_002878395.1 Capsicum annuum
TGACAGGCCTGGGTGGAATTAGCTCCTTCTTTTTGTTCACCACAACTGTCATGCCCTCTTTCTTAGGCACACCAGGACTCATCCATTTACTATCTGAGATTGGGTACACCACCCTTGTATCTAGTCACTTGATGATTTATTTCTTCACTACCTCTTGCATAGGTGGATTAAGATGACGTTGATACTCAATAGTGGTTATACAATCATCCTCTAGCTGAATCTTGTGCATACATATGCCAAGAGGGACACCAATGATATCTACAATAGTCTAACCAATAGCTCTCTTGTATCTCTTAAGAACAGAGATGAGAGCCTCTACCTGTTGTTCACTTTAATCAGCAGCAATAATAACCAGCAGTGTATTTCCACTACCCAAGAACACATACCGCAAATGAATGGGTAGCTCTTTAAGTCTAACACTGATGGCTTTTCAATGGATGGCTTCACCGGTGGTGAAGGTCGATTCTTAAGTTCAAGATCCAGCTTCTTGGGAGCATAAGAATAAGACCCCATTCCTGTCAAAGCATAGCCAGTTTCTTCGTACTCATCAATATCCTCATGATCAAAGTTTATAAGCACAGAAGCCAACGGCTCAACAGTAAGCTGCTCCTCCAAAAATAATTCCTGCTCATCTTCATAATAAACATCAACTATAGAGAACACATTCATATCCTTGGGCTGCTTCATTATTTGCATACATCAAAATGTACCACTTTGTCATTCATCCAAAATAAAAGCTTATTTGCTCACAAATCAATAAGTATATTACTGGTTGCGAGAAAAGGTCAACCCAAGATTATGGGCACCTTAAAATCCACCTCACAATCGAAAATAACAAAATCTACAGGAAATAAAGGTAACCACATTTACTAATACGTCGTACAAAATCCAAACATGTCATTTTACCAACTTATCTACCATTACAAACCGCATGTTTGTTGGTATAGGATCTCCAAACCCCAACTATTTATAAATGGCTAGAGGGATCAAATTAATGCTAGCCCCCAAATCACACAAAGCTCTAGCAAAATCTAAGGATCCAACCATGCAAAGAATAGTGAAAGCACCCGGATCTGCCTTCTTCTGTACTAAGGACCTTGTTACAATCACACTGCAATGATGGAAATTATCTAGCGGTTCATAGCTTTCTGCCCTTTTCTTTGTCAAAAGGTCCTTCATGAATTTGGCATACCCTAGCATCTGCTCCAGTGCCTCCACCAAAGGCACATTTATAGTCAGCTGTATCAGCATGGTCATGAATTTACTAAACTTAGTATCATCGGCCTTCTTCTTCAGTCTCTGAGGAAAAGGGGGCGGTGGTTTTGGAAGAGTTTTCTCCACCACTTTCTTTTCATTGTGCTTCCCATTATCAATCTTTTCAGACTGCTGACAGCTAGGTGTAGTATCATGAATGGCCTCATCCTAATTTTCAACTTAGACAAAATCATCACAATCTGCTTTATCAATATTCTCCTTAATACTATCAACGACAGACTTACCCTTGGATGAATTTTTCAACACCTTACCACTCCTGGTAGTTATGGCCAAAGATGATCCATCTTTCCTTTGATTTTGCACAGTGTTACTTGGTAAAGTGCCAGCTTTCCTTTGATTTAATGCCGCCGATAGTTGACTCATTTTTCGTTCCAACTATTTTATTAAACTAGAATGCGAGGCAACCAATTGATTCATTGAGGACAAATCATTTTTTACCTCAGCTACTCCCGTGTTGGTTGCCTCCACTCCTTTAAACAGCTTGGCCATTATGTCCTCCATGGACATCTTCCCAGAGCTAGATGCAGCAGCTTTACGATTTCCAGGGGGGACATACAAACCACTCATGTCATTTTTTTCTTCCAATTCCCTTGGTCTCGGTTCTTGTACCCAAATTTTTCATAATAGTTCCAACCTTGGTTTCCTTGTCCACTTCCTTGGAAACCCCTCTGATTATATAAGTAATTTGCTTTCTCCTCAGAATCAGAGTCAGTATTTCCCTATGATACAACAGCTTTGACCTTTTCTGTCTTCCCCGATAATAAATACTTAGTAAGAAGGTCCATCTACATTTTCATATGAGCTATATCCTAGTCATATTCCTCTTCCCTTTGCCTCTGTTCTGTCGTCATGCCAATAGATACAGTAGAGCTTTCTACCTCAGAGTCCCTAGTATGCCAAGCTCTACTCTAGTTTGCCATATGATCCAGCATGTCAGATGCCTCAAGAAAAGTAAGCTCCATGAATGACCCACCCGCAGCATTATATAACACTATCTTAGTCACTGAGTTCAAAGCCTTATACAATATCTCCATCAAGTGGACATTGGTCATCTGATGATTTGGGCACCTCATAAGATTCTTTTTGAACCTCTCCCAAGTCTCGTGGAGAGCTTCAGTTGGAAGCTATCATAAATTGCTTATCTCATCTCTCAACTATGCCCTCTTGGACAGCGGAAAGAATCTTTCTAGGAAAGCATCTTTCAGTTGCCTCCAATTGGTAATAGAGTCGGGAGTTATCCGGTTTAACCATAGAGTTGCCTCTGCAGATAAAGACAATATAAATAAGCGCAGTCGGATCGCATTCTGTCTAACCCCTGGATTGTCAAACGATTTACATGTTGAGATAAAATTAATCAGATGCATATTCGGATGGTCGCCTGCAAGTCCACCAAATAGCCCTTTGAGTTTCAATAGATGGCTCATAGTCCTATTGATATTGAACTTGGCTCCGGGTGCTAAAGGCGGAGGAATAATAGCCCCTGTGGCACTAGCCCCATCCAAGTCATCATCATTATCATCATCGAAAGCAAACTGCACAGCTCTGCGTTCGGGTCTTATTCTAGTATGGCGATCTCTGTTGACATTCCTATTCATAGGTGCAGCCAAATCCTCTGCACGCCTTGGATTTAATATCTCATCATCACCTAGGTATTCATCATCCAGATTGGGTACCCGACCTGGGTTATCAGCATTCTACTGATTTACTTATGCAGCTGCCAAAGCAGCTGATCTAGCCAGCTCTTGTTGAGCAGCTATCCTTTTCGAGTCTCGTTGCGCATCTATTCTGCCAATGAGATGTGGTTTAGTATTTATAGGTAATAATGTTTGACCCGATCTCCGCATATTTAGCATGCAATCCACTCAACCTGAACAAAACAAAAACAACAAATGAAAAGTAAAATTTTGGGAATCTTTGACCAAAAGGTCGATTAACAAACACAACCTTAGTTGACAACCATAATCCCTGGCAATGGCACCAAAATTTGATACACCCAAATTACACCTCTCTTACGAGAGAGTAAGCAGTCACTGGGTGTCAAATCCCACAGGGAATACTGTTTTACTAAGTATTGTAGTTGTTACTAGACTGTTGGTCAGAGGTTCC
>NW_025857253.1:0-1288 GCF_002878395.1 Capsicum annuum
GATATTGTAATAGAGATCACAAGACATGAATCTTAAATCACATCTTGTATATTTATCAATGAATGTGAATCTTCTCATCATCGGCTCCTTAATTTGGTTTGGTAACAATATTTGGATTCTTACTAGATTATGTAATAAAGCCACAATATTATCTGATCAAATCATGCTTCTGCTAACTTGTCATTTTATATGAACAGGGCATGGTAAATTTGAGACTCTTGGAGCTTTTGGAATTTCTGGTGTGCTGTTGGCTACGGCTGGAGGTATTGGATGGCATGCTTCAGATGTTCTGCTGGTATGTGTCTATCGCTGGTATTTGATATATCTAGGAGTCTATGTTTTCAAATTTTGCGACATTTCTTGTAGGTATTGTGGCCTGCAGCACCTGAAGTTGTTAATCAGTCTCATCTGCACATGCACGAGCAACATGATAGCGGACATCACCATGGAATCGATATGGATCATCCTGTCCTTACTTTGAATGTGACTATACTCTCTATAGCTGTTAAAGAAGCGTAAGTGTCATTTTTACCTTCGATCAGAAAAATTAAAAGATGTTGGTCCGGATTACAAAAAGAGCAGGAGAAAGGGTTGGCAGTGGGCTAATGAAACCCAATGTTGAAAAAGGTATATTTTGAAGTCTAGTGAGCCGTGTGGGGTTCTTTCGATTCACTAGCATTGTTGTTGTTGTGTTTTTCTCTTTTCTTGCTCAAAACTAAATCTAAAGTCTAGTGAAGCCGTGAGTGGCCTATTTCGATTCACTAGCACCTTGTTGTTCATGTTGTTTGGTTGACTAGACTTCACTAGACTTTATAATGATAACTTTATTGAGGAAGATATATATTGTAGATTACAAACAAAAGGCTTAAGATAGAGATGATTATGTCTATCATTATCTCCTCAATAACCTTATATTAGGAAACAACCTTATAACCTTAACGGCCACCGTTTAACCTTATAACCTTTTATTAGGAAACAACCTTATAACCTTAGCCTTAATGGCCACCGTTTAAAGCCTAATCTATACATAAAACTTGACGGCCACTGATTAATAAACAACCTTATAACTTTAACGGCCACTGCTTAACCTTATAACCTTATATTAGGAAACAACCTTATAACCTTAGCCTTAACGGCCACCGTTTAACCTTATAACCTTATATTTGGAAACAAGCTTATAACCTTAACGGCCGCCGTTTAAAAAAACAGTTGACGGTATGTCAGAATTTCACTTCCTTTGCCTGTAGGGTTTCAAAACTCAAATGTGCCTCAACTAGCTAATTGAACA
>NW_025857254.1:0-1231 GCF_002878395.1 Capsicum annuum
CATAGGCGGCGCCTAACCTATCGCCTATGTTGACATAGGCGACGCCTAACCAATCGCCTATGTGAGGCAGTGAGCATAGGCGACGCCTAACCTATCGCCTATGTTGACATAGGCGGCGCCTAACCTATCGCCTATGTTGGCATAGGCAGCGCCTAACCTATTGCCTATGTGAGGCAGTGAGCATAGGCAATGGCATAGGCGGCGCCTAACCTATCACCTATGTTGACATAGACGACATCTAATCTATCGCCTAAGTGAGGCAGTGAGCATAGGCGATTGGAAATGCGGCACACTCTTGGTCGAAAAGGTCCATACCGCGGGGGCAAAGCCCCCGCACCCCCATCGAGGTCAGTGGTGGGCTTCGAGATCGGGCCTATCGGCCCGATCCCTACGCTACCACCACAGACCTCAATGAAAGTCACAAAATAAAGTCGCACTGCAAAACTTTTTGGGTCGAATCTACATAATTCAAGGCGCGACTCTAATACAAATCATACTTGAGCCTTACACATTTGACCGCTCCCACTTACCTGTATTGTTCTATCACTCCTAGACTTACCACCATTGACATGGCTCACTTCCAAATCAAAATTGGGACTAATCTCCTCCTTTGTACTTCATGCACCTACACTTAATCAAAAACAACAAAAATGATTAGAAGGATGGGTTGCCTCCCACCAAGCCCCTTAGTTTTGGTCGTGGCTCGACTCTTCTTTTTGAATTTTCATTTACCAAAAACAAAATCCTAGTAAAATGATGGGTTGCCTCCCATGTAGCGCTTGATTTATTGTCACGACACGACTCAGTTATCTCGATTACTCAGACTTCATCAAGATATATGGTGGCTATACATTTTATCGAGTCGGTTGGACCTATATATAGCTTCACTCTTTGGCCATTCACCTTAAAGACACTACCATCATTGTTTTCCAACTCCACTACTCCAGATGAGTAGACTTGGCTGATTCTGAATGGACCAGACCATTTAGACTTCAACTTACTTGGAAACAACTTCAGTCTGGAGTTGAAAAGGAGTACTAAATCACCTTTCTGAAAGTTTCGTTAGATAATCCTCCGATCATGGTACTTTTTTATCCTTTCCTTGTAAAGATATGCTCTTTCATATGAATTTAGACGGAATTCATCCATCTCGTTCAACTGTCCCAATCTCATATTTATAGCATCATCCCAGTTCAGGTTAAACTGCTTCAGTGCCCACATTGCTTTATGT
>NW_025857255.1:0-2983 GCF_002878395.1 Capsicum annuum
CATATATATTGAATGGTGCGTATATTTGTGTATATATCTTCTATAGACGTGCATATTTAATGTATACATACGTATATTTTTTATAAATTAGTATATAACTATATATATATATGTTGTAGTATATAAATATATTGTAGTATATGTTTTACTTAAAGTAGTGCATATATATTGAATGGTGCGTATATTTGTGTATATATCTTCTATAGACATGTATATTTAATGTATACATGTGTATATATTTTATAAATTTCTATATAACTCTATAATATATATATATATATATATATATATATATATATATATACTTCTATCTATTGTAGTATATATATGTTGTAGTATATGTTTTATTTAAAGTAGTACGTATAGTTGTATATATTGAATGGTGTATATATGTGTAATTGTGTATATGTGTATATATTTTTTAAATTCTAATATAGTATATACTATATATATAGTGTATATATATTGTTTAACGTGTTTAAAATGTATATAGGTGGATATATATTGTGTATATTGAAAAAATATATTTTTTTAAATTTTTGATCGGGTTTGACTGAATTTTTAATCGGATTTGACCGGGTTTAGGTGAATTTGACCGGATTGGTTTAAGTGGGCCGGATTAGGGTGGTTTTTGAATTTTTTACTGTTGAGTCCGGACCGGCCCGTCCCACTTAACCCTCAACCCGGACCCGGCCTGAACCACAACCCGGCTAATTTATAGGGCTAGTTCCGGGTTGGCCCTTCCCAGTCCACTTGACAAGCATATTAAAAATAGATTTTTCACAATAGTTTTATTTTTAAAAACTAATATACAATTAACCATTAGTTTCCATTTTTATTTTACTCAATAAATGTGGAGAAAAATTAATGTATTAAAAAAAATATATATTTGTGATCAGAGAATAAATAAGAACAATTTGGTTAAATCTCTTTTTTTAGTTAATATTTCCTTGAGAGACATGAAAAAAAAAAGATATGACAAATAAAATGAAATAGAGGAATTTACTTCATTTAATTTATATTTAAATTAATGTAAAAAGGCAATATATTTTATGCATCATTGTTTTCTTCGTTTAGTTTTACAACATGTTTGGTCATATTAGTATTGAATTTACTTATTTTAAAAAATGTTTTTCTCAAAAGTAGCTTTGGGAAGTAGCGTATTATATTTGACTAATTAATTCAAAAAATATTTTGTCAATATTAGAAAAGCAAATTATGTTTGGCCAAAACTTTAAAAATACTTTTCAAGAAAAAATAATTCTTTTTAAAATGTGAAATTATGTTACTATTATTTAAAATCATTTGTTTTTTTCTCTAAAAGCTTGATTAAGCACCTCAAATCTCTAAAATGAACAATTTTTAAAAATTTAAGAATAAAAACACTTTTCACTTTTCACAAGTCTTTTCAGCAAGTGTTTATATATATATATATATATATATATATATATATATATATTGTATCCAAATTTTGAATTTGATACGATTAATCAAAATTCAAATGTTTACTATATTCAGCTCATATATTGAAATATCCTCTGTTTTAAACTTGTTTAGGTTTAGTGTCTTTTTAAAATGTCATTTTATAGAAATTTTGGCAACATTGTAATTATTATTAAGGAAGTTAATTTGCGGCTTTGGACTAAAAAATGTATTTTTCCGATGAAACATTTTGTCTTCCTAAACTTTTACTTTTAGACTAATAAAATTTTCCACCCTACTATTTTCCTTTAAGTGAAATCATTTTAGCATATGGATTCTGTCTTCCTAGCTCAATAAAACTTTGAATTTTCCACTAGTTTTCCCAGATGACGTTGTTTAACAACGATTTAATTTAACAATTCGTATCTTCTAAATCATGTCGTTTTTCATTAATAAACTCTTATACAATAAGATTACATGCATCATTAAGCTCACATGCAAATCAAGTGAATCATATATATAATACATACGATATTATACGAAACAAGAATAGATGGTCTAACACACATCTAAAGCGCCGCTCCGACATTCGCTTGTACCTAATACAACCACAACTTAACTTGCATGAGAAATCATCAAAGCTACCGCGAGATATCGTCCTCCTATTTTAAATATATTACATAATACCTAAACATAGAAATATTTCATCTAATTAAATTGAACCAACTAGATTAAAAGAGAACGTTTTTTTCATTAGATTACTTGAAAAAAACAAACTTTGTTTTTTCCTATTAAATTTATCTTCAGAAATGTCTATATATACAGCCAAATTAAAAAAGTGATTTCTTTTTTTTTTTTTTAATCAAAACAACGATTAAATATTATTATTATTGTTTTAAAATTGAGATCAGATAGACTGTAAAATTGGCTTCAACAAAAGCTCAAAGAATGCTTTTTGACTATTTAAAGTGGGTCCTCTGCATATGTGATACTATGAATTTAAATTTTGTGCACAGTAAACTTACAAAATATTCTACAGTAAACTTGATTTGATATTGCAAGTTATTTAATTTGTTATATAAAATTAAAAAAGAAAAAAATTGGATAGCCTATAATAGCAGGTCAAATTTATTTGATAGTGTAAATATTTTGTAGTTTCCCACAAAACTTAAATTCGTGGTACTATGTGTACTGAATTTGTTGGTTCTTTTTGTTTTTTTTTTTTCCCATTTTAATGCATAATTTTTAAGATTAAATTATTTAATTTGATTAACCACATATTGAGAATAATTAATTATTTTTTGTTGAAATACTCCGTTGTTAATAGAGTTTTCAACTTGAAATCAATGCTAGGACCTACCTGTATTCTTGATCTTCACGAAAATATCCATTTTTGGAAGGAGTATTTATTTTCCTTTTTTTGAAAAGTCAACTAAATTTCCCCGCAGCAATAAAGCCGACATATTATATCTCACATTCATGCACTACTTATACTAGCCAAAACACTCTCTCTATATATATATAGTTATATACACATATCATCAATTTTCTTATCACTCTC
>NW_025857256.1:0-1127 GCF_002878395.1 Capsicum annuum
ACGAAATTCAGTAACTCAGCCCATGTTTAGTTCAGTTTTAAGTTAATCATGATCAGTGCCTATTCAGATGGGAGTAGGAATTAGCACCGAGTGAAACCAAGGATGATAACTCACCTATTATATGAGGGTGTGATTTTTAGAAGCAGTCCTTATGTTCCAGAACTATGTAGCCAGCATAGGTTAAGACATCGTAGCCTACTAGTAGATGAGGTGGCTTAACCTGTTATATGAGAGTTTCCACCATTCTTACTAGAGTTACCTATTATATGAGGGTTAATCACATATTGTCCTTACCAGTGGCACAGTATTGACACTCATTTAGTCAGGGCGTAGATTAGACCCCAGCTTAGCTATTATAGAACCTTTGGGGCATGTCGGTTAGATACTACTTCCCATAGTTTTATGTTACAGAATCAGGACTGTCAGATACAGTCGATTAGTCTCATTAATAGAACTCAGATAGTTTTTCAAATTTCAAGACTGTCCGATACAGTCAAATCAAATACAGTACGAAACTCAGATAGTTCTATCAGATTCAGGACTGTCAGACATAGTTACTCATGTTATCAGTTATATTCAGATACAGTCAGTCATGCTATCAGTATTCAGTTATCAATATTCAGGTTCAGTTATTATGTAATCACGCTATTAGTGTCAGTTATCACGTCACATACATGTACTCTCAAGTTTATCTCAAGAACAAGCTAGGATTTCTATTGGGGATTCAAATTCAGGAAGGTTTCACCATCAATCTTCACGAAATCACGATCTAAGGTATGCCTAGTGTTCATTAATGGACCCCTTTCATCCATGAAGTTCAAGAAACCTTTTTCAACTACAATTTATGGATTTACTTCATATTTCCATGATTTATATGCTCATGTTCATGTGGATAAATGTTAAATTGGATTTTTCTCCATTATTGTTGATAATTTCTATGTGGGTTTAATTACTATAGCCATAGATTCATGTAACCCTTGAATGATGAAATTTGAATTAAATTATGATGTTTACATGTATCATGCCTGCAATGTGTTTGATTAAATGCCTAAGATAAGGATATTGTTTAACTAGCATGACATCATGAAATCCCCATGTATGTACAAGTTTATGCCTATTACATGTTT
>NW_025857257.1:0-2070 GCF_002878395.1 Capsicum annuum
ATTGTTGTGGTGGTGGGGTTGGAGGTGGCGTTTGGACAAGATTCTGGAGAAGGGGGGAAGGGGGGAGGGGGGGAGGGGGGGAGAAGATGATTTGGAGAAGATGATTGTGGTGGTGGTGGGGCGGCGTTTGGAGAAAATTCGAGGGATGAGGTGTTTGCAGAAGGGGGTAGGGGTGGGAAAGAAGATGATTGAGGGAGGGGGGGAGGGTGGAGAAGAAGATGATTAAGATGGGTGGGCGGGTTGGACGGAGAAGGGGGGAGTTATTTGTAGAAGAGGATTGGTAGGGGGTTTTGTTGTGGGGGGGGGGGATTTTTTTCTCTTTAAATTAATTTAAATATTATTTGGATAAAAATGACAAATTTCCTACTATTATTGGTCACTTTACACGGCATAGCGCGTGTAATACACGCATACTATATATTTTTGCGGACTGTGTAAAAGGTGTCAAAATAATATATTTGTACGCTACTTGAGGTGTCAAATGTGAACAATGTCTACTTGAGGTGTGTAAATGAAAGATGACGCTAAGTTAAGAGGTTGCAGATGTATTCTGCCAAGAAATAAGGTCTCAAATTTCACAGGCATGGCAATTGTCACAACCCCTACTTGGTATGTGACTTGTGAGTATATTTTCTTGTTAATTTTTTAAAATATATACTATTGTTTTATTTGGTTGTAAAAACATTATAGAAACAGGAGAAAATTTTCTTACTATGTGGACATAAGTCGTTTTTTGTGACTTGACCACTTGATTCTATCAACATGCAAATTGCAAATACATTTTGGTTGAATACATATGGAACTATGTAAAGTTGGTATACTTTTTTATTAGACACCTAAATTTAGGAGTATTTCTATTTAGGACTAATTATATAAGCCGAAATTTGTACCAAGTAGATATTTTTTGACAATCAGCCTTTTTTTTATTTATTTTTTTTAAAAAAATGGGGCAAGGGAAGGAGAATGGGGAAGAGGATTATAATGTGGGAAATCAAACCCTTACCAATAAGGTAAAAGTTCAGGTAACTAACCAACTAAGCTACTAAGATTCCTCAAATAAAACATATGCCATTTTAAGGAAAAAAAAAACTATTTTAAAATAAGTTTAATAAATAAAATAAAAATAACATTATTAAAAGAAAAAAACTTAATTTAACCCAACCAGAAAAGCACCCATATCCATTTGAAATTTTGAACGAGTCTAAGGCTCTAAGCCTCTAAGGTTAATGACAATTTTTGTTTTCCTTTCATAGATGATACAATCTATAAATCATATGATTGATTGGATGTTCAAGTTTCCCTCTAATAATGTGTGCCAATTAAATAGAAACAAAAGCGTAACCCTATCTTTTCTGCTTGTTTGTCCTTTTTCAATTCCACCTCTTGTCAATTTTTTATTTTTTTTCATCTTTCGCTATTCCAAACCAAATTCGTTATAAAAAAAAAAATGGCACATTCATTCATCACATAATTGGCCCTATCAGATATCATCATCAATGTATGTTTAACTGATGTGTGTGATTGACACTGTCCTATAATTAACTGTGGGTGTGTTTGGTATGAAGAAAAATATTTTCTCGAAAATATTTTTCAATTTTCTTATGTTTAGTTGATTTAAAGGTTTTGAAAAATGTTTTCCAAATCAACTTATTTTCCTCAAATCCAAGGAAAATGATTTCCTTTAAAAAAAATAAAGAAAATATTTTTTCAAAACTCTCTTTCAACCCCACAAGTTGAAATATTCATACAATTCTTATAATCATTCACCCCTACTCCAACCCCAATCCCCTACCCCGCCCCCACCCCACCACTCCCATCAAAAAAGAATTTTTTCTTACCCCCCCACCCCTTACCACCCCCCTCCCTCCCTCCAAAATAAATAAATTTTTTAACTTTATTTATTGAAAATTTTTAATTGTTTTCATACTTCACCCTCACTCCCCTACCCCAACCTCACCCCATTCAAAAAAGCTATTTCAAATTTTTTTTCTTTCCTCATCCCCTAATCTAAAACTCAAACCCCTACTCCCTTCAAAAAATTTCTTTCCTTCCGATACCAACCCCCACCCC
>NW_025857258.1:0-1659 GCF_002878395.1 Capsicum annuum
AAACTTTGAGTGCAATAAATCAAAGTGTTAAACGTATGTGGAATCGAAGTATGCAAAACATCCTTATAAGTTCATTGAAAGGAATTCCAATTCCTTAGACTTAATACATACTGACATTTATGAAATGAAGTCAACACCATCACGTGGTGGGAAAAAGTATTTCATAACTTTTTTTGACGATTGCACTAGATATTGTTATGTCTACTTGCTAAATAGTAAGGATGAAGCAATGGATGCGTTTAGGCAATATAAAACTGAAGTTGAAAATCAGTTAAACAAAAAGATCAAAATGATAAGAAGTGATAGGGGCGGAGAATATGAATCTCTCTTTGCACAAATATGTGAAGAGAATGGAATAATCCATCAAACTAAGGCCCTATATTCACCTTCATCTAATTGAATTATGAAAAGGAAAAACCAAACTTTGAAGTAAATGATGAATGCCTTACTTATAAGTTCTGGTTTACCGAAAAACTTATGGGGGGAGGCTATCCTTACAGCCAATCGTATACTCAACAGAGTTCCCCATAGTAAGACACAATCAATTCCTTACAAAAAATGGAAAGGAAGGAAACTCAACTTGAAATATTTCAAAGTGTGGGGATGTCTATAGAATGTTCAAGTTCCTATACCTAAAAGGGTTTGGATAGGACCTAAAATGGTGGACTGCGTGTTCATAGAATATGCTAAAAGTAGTAAAGCATGTCGATTTTTGTTTCATAAATTCGAACATCCGGATATTAATGAAAATACGATAATTGAACCAGATAATGCCGAATTCTTTGAAAACATTTACCCATATAAACTTAGACATGAACAATCTAGTGGAGGATCTAAACGACCTCATGATGAACCAATTGAGAATGAACATAATGAAGAAAATCCAAGACGTAGTACATGTCAAAGAACGTATACTTCATTTGGATCGGATTTTGTGAGATTTCTTTTGGAAAATGAGCCTCAAACATTTAAGGAAGCGATGACATCTTCGGATTCATCCTTTTGGAAAGAGGCAGTTGTGGCTATATAAACCTGTTTTCTTCCACAGGTTTAGTAGAAAATTTTCAGATTAAAAACTCTTTTCTTGTCTAAAAATATTCCGTGTGATCACTCTAAACGTTCCGTGAGTTCGAAGATATTCCAAACATTTGAGGTACCGCTATTGTTGTCTATTAGCCATTTTATCCTGGGAGGAAAAATTACACAACCTCGGGTACAGTGAGGGGATTATTTCCTAAAGGAAAATCCGTGAATTCGAATGACTTGGCTATTTTCTGTTTCATCTTAATTTCTGCAAAATAAAATACACCTCTTGGAAAGGTCATTTTGATCTTGTGTTGAGGGTATTTAATATACTTCATTGTGTTCTTGTTTATACTTCAACTCAAGTTGAAGTTGGTGTTGTAATATACAGATTCTGGGTACCCAAAGTATAAACAAAATAACAATCTTAAGGAAATAATTAATTTTACAAAATCTGTATAACTTGTTTTTGGAGATTAAAGCTTTAAGCTTTCTACTCCGCTTGAATTTAACTAGTGATTAGAAGACATAAAATTTTCATCACAAGTTAAAGTTCACTCGGTTGACGATTTGAAGTTATAAAAACTTCATCGTTAATTAGAAACAAGAAGAAAAGTTGAAAAGTTATTTAACTTT
>NW_025857259.1:0-2038 GCF_002878395.1 Capsicum annuum
CGTACTTATGAAACTTCGAGTGGTAAGACCAGACTAGTTTTGAAAAATAAAAGACCATAGAACCTATCTGCTAAATTTTAAAAACTGGGTTGCCAACTATGGAAATGGAATCATAGTAGATACTCATACTTAAGTGGAGGATTCCTTCAAACCCATTTGAAGGACTTCTAACGGTATGAAGGAGCAAGGAACTTCAGGCAAGATCTAAACAAGACATCTGAATAAGAGATAACAGAATTGCCATAATCCCCTAGCTTGGAACATAAACCTGTAAATCATAAGTCGGGATAGAAGTACTAGGAGTCAAGTGATGCGACTTCTTACTCTTAAACTTAACCATATTTCTCGAATGCTCTCTCAACTATACTATACCCTTCCGATACTATACTTAATTGATATGACTTATAATCCTCACATGGCACTAATGCTTCTATCTACTCATATCTCCTCAAACCAAACCCTCTCATCATTTTCATGCCTAACCTACAACTACTAAATTCGCCACATGACACCATTCTGAATTATTTTCTTCCACATATATACATTTTTACAACTTCTCACTTCAAGAGTAATTCTGATTATCTTTTGGACAACTCCAATCCATCTAGTACTAGTCATTTACTAAGGCGCAATGTATCTTTCAACAAGTACACAAAATCCACCTCCAAGCCCATCTTCATAACAACATATGCATTCCTAATCAAGAACTTATAAAGTATAAAGCCTCTTCTTCATATCCTACACACCCCTTATCAAGAACTACTTTTATGTACTTACATTAGACAAGTACACCCAACATATTCCTAAGTAATCAAGTCTCACACAAACACTTCACTTTAATTTTCCCCTCAGACTCATGGAATTACACTAAACGAGCATACAACAATCTTTCCAATCATAACACATTAAACTTCAAATAACCATGGCATGCATCAAAGACTTAACCTCAATCTTACTTCACCCTACTACCTAGCCAAAGTAAGCATGCCACTCTCTGATGTGGATACGGAAATATCTTCTCTCTCTCGTCTAAACAACCATTCACCTCTACTATCTTGATTAAGGAAAGATAACTAAAATATTAGAGCATGAGGATTTGGCACATGAATAGATACTATGAGTAACTTGACACTCAACTGTGGCTTGAAGAATAGAGGATTTAACATCATAAACTTATCAAACAAATATAGTCCGAGGACACGCACGATATAAATCTGAATTTTTGTTGATCATTAGAAGCATTACTTGAGTACTTGAACTGAACATACCACAAGACTTGAGTACATGAGTCATGATCCGCATGACCTAAATCTGGAACCTCGCAATTTACATAATGTAATTCCTACTGCTAAAAATCTAAAACTCCGCATTTTTAGAACTAAGAGAGGGCACAATTCTTTATGGTATGCATGAGTTATGATTATGGAACAGAAGCATAAAACATGAGTAATTATTAATAAAGTTGAAAAGTTCTGAAATAAGAATGGGTTAAGCATCATTTTTTCTCACGGGTACCTTACAACTTATTGGCACATCTGCTAAAATCTGGGAGCTTAACTTGGTTACTCGTCCTATCATCTCCCCTTAGACTTAAGCCATCACTCTGAATAGGTGAAACACCATATACTCACTAATCTAAATTGAAATCATTTTACTCTAGAGTTCAGGATATAATCAATACACAAGAACAATAGAATTTAATTCGAGTGACTATATCTGAAATTATACAACCACTTTCTTACACCACCTTCTAAATTACATCCTGTCCCCCTATACCTCTAGTAGTCATCATATGATACCCGCACACTCACTAACTTCAGATCTATATGATCATCCCTATAGTTGGAGTATACACCACCTAACACTCAACCCTCATTCCTATTAACTCAATTTTTTTGCAATTTCAAATCTTAGATTCTAACGCTCAACTTGAATGCTTCCCAACCTTTGACGGATCATACTACTACCGTTATAACCTACTAATATCACACTTGTAGACTTATATTTCCAAACAATGAGAATCAAACTCACACAAAAA
>NW_025857260.1:0-1177 GCF_002878395.1 Capsicum annuum
CTGATTGTAAGTCTAAAAAAACTATACTTCGCCGACTCACTCTCACGGAGCGAAAATCAACAACTTTGTATATCTTGCTGAATTGCCCCGAAATTGAGCCCTTTCTGAAGTAAGGATATCCAAATTTTAACATATCTTGTTTTTTTACTCATTCCCTTAAAGAAACTAATTGTGTATCCCATGTTGGATGTTCAGTTCATTTAAGACTCAATTCCATGAAAATCAAGTGTATGCATCCTTTCCATCATGGTTTAAAAATGAGGTTCGTCAGTGTATTAATGTTTCTACAAAGTTTAAATATTTACACATTCGTCAACTAAAATATATATATGTATGATATTTTTAGGTACATCATTCACCAAATACAGCCGCATACAATAATCTCTTGAGAGATATTTCTTTGGATATTTCTTTGGATCCAGTCGAAGCTAATGCAATGTCCCAATACAAAGTAAATGAGTTAATTATTCCACCGAACAACACACCAGGTCAAGGAAAACAAACAATAGTGGTGTTTGTGTTGAGGGTGATGATGATGTTGATTACTTTGGCATCATACACGAGATCTTAGAACTGGAGTATGCTGGTTTCCCAATAAAAAAATTATTCTATTTTGATGTAAGTGATTTGATCCAAGCACAGCAGGCACTAGAGTACATAAGGAGCATAACATCATTGAAGTGAAGCACAATAGGTCGTATCCTATTTAGGATCCATTTGTTCTAATGCAAAATGTTAAATAAGTGCTTTATGCTCCTTATCCGTTGCGCAATGACAAGTCTGATTGGTGGGCTGTGATCAAAACAAGGCCTATAGGGCAGGTGAAAGTTGAGAATATGCTGGAGACTGCTTATCAAAATGAAATGCAGATTAATCACCAGCTAGCGAACGTTGAATTAGTGGACGGTTTGAATCACCCAAAAAATATTTTTGAATAAGTTAATATTGCGGAAGAAGAGGCTGAGTGGGTAGGAGATGAGGAAACCTCTGAAGAGGGTGAATGGCTTAGTGGAGAGTCTTCAAACGAGGAGGATTAGTTGTATAGGTTAAATTTATTATGTATTGATATGTAATATACTGTTTAAGTTTGTTGTTTCCACTTTTCCATGATTTATATAGTAATAAAAATATTCTTGTCTATATCTCGTGTTGTTGGAGCAATTTGAAGTGTGAATGA
>NW_025857261.1:0-1868 GCF_002878395.1 Capsicum annuum
CGTGAGAGTGAGTCGGCGAAGTATAGTTTTTTTAGACTTACAATCAGATTGATTGAAAATTGATATCGGT
Organism: Capsicum annuum; assembly: GCF_002878395.1. NCBI lineage: Eukaryota > Viridiplantae > Streptophyta > Magnoliopsida > Solanales > Solanaceae > Capsicum > Capsicum annuum. The sequence goes on from NW_025857261.1 coordinate 71, forward strand.
TGCAAATGAGGCTCATTCACATCGTCCTGATGACGATTCGGTCGATTTATTGAACAAGCAACTTCATCACGAAAGTAGTATGAACAAAATTGAGAAGTTTCTCTTGCAAGATATGCCTCAACTATAGATCCTTTCGCCCTATGTTTGTTTTTGGGACCCCTTTTCAATTTTCCAATTGCCCTGTACAATCTTAAAGTTAGATGTTTACTATATTTAACAATAAAAAGTATGCATTTAAATATATTGCAAATGCTTACCGTTTAAATGGATACATCCACCTAGTTTGAACTAGACCGCCTAGTCGAGCTTAGTGCATAAGGTGAATAGGAAATTTTTCCATCACATTGAAGAACGCTGGCGGGAAAATCTTCTCTAGCTTGTTGGTGATAAAAACAATATTACTTTCCATTCGTGCCAGATTTTCTTTTGTTAATGTGGTGGCACATAAGTCTTTGAAGAACAAACTGATCTTTGCTATTGGTTTTCATATGTTTTCAGGTAAACCAATAAAAGCAATTGGAAGTAATTGCTCCATGAAAACATGACAATCATGGATTTTGATTCCTTGTGTCATATCAATCCTCTTCCCCAAATTTGAGGCATATCCATTGGGCATCTTCAAACTTTGAATCCACTCACATATTTGACACTTTTTATCCAACTTGAATGTAAAACTAGCCTTTGGCTTAAGAACATTGTCATTGGGCCCCTGCTGTAAGTGTAATTCTCTGCGGTTGTAATATTCTGGTAAGTCAAGTCTGGCCTTAGGACTATCCTTTGTTTTGCCGGTGACATCCATAACTGTGTTGAACAAGTTGTCAAAGTAGTTCTTCTCAGTATGCATGACATCAACATTATTTCTAAGTAAATTATCTGGCCAATATTCTAACTCCCAAAATATACTTTGCTTAGTCCAGTTATGCGAAATGCCATATCCATCAAGCCTGTATAATCGTTCCTCGCTGGCTTTAGGCAAATCCTGAACTATTTTCCAGACGTCGTGACCAAATAGCATTGAAGGGGGACCATCATATTCCCTTCTATTCCTTCTGAAGGTATTTTTGAGTCTCCTAAATTCATGATCAGGTGGCAATAAACAACGATGACAATCAAACCATGAATTTTTCCTGCCATGTCTCAATGTGAAAGATTTTGTTTTTTCATGCAGTATGGACAAGCCAGCTTTCCAGTGGTCATCCACCCCGACAACATTCCATAAGCAGAAAAATCATTAACAGTCCACATTGGATATGCACGCATATTAAAATTTTGTTTAAGAGAGATGTCCCATGTTTCAACCCCTTTATGCTATAAAATCTGAAGTTCATCTATCAAAGGTTGCAAGTACACATCTATTCCGCTTTTTGAATTACGCGGGTCAGGAATAACACAATTCAGAAATATATAGGGACTAGTCATCAACATTTTAGGAGGAAGATTATAAGGAGTGATAAATATAGGCCAACATGAATATGGCGTACCACCAACTGAAAAAGGAGAGAATCCATCCGCACATAATCCCAATCAAATGTTTCGTGGCTCAGCTGCAAAATCTGGATAAGTTGCATTAAAATGCTTCCAAGGGCCATTCTATTTTCACTATGCCATCTCATATGAGGAGCTGAGCTGTAGAAAGCATACAACCTCTTCAACCTTAGTATAAGAGGTAAATAATACATTGCCTTAATAGCAATTTGCTTCCCAGTAGAACCACGCTTATATCTAGGATGCTGACAAAACTTACAGAACTGTAGGTTAGCATCTCCCTTAAAGTATAACATGCATCCATTGTCACAAC
>NW_025857262.1:0-2831 GCF_002878395.1 Capsicum annuum
CCTAGTAGGAGTAATAGTATCTATAATATATTAAAAGTGAAAAGAGCATTATATAAGTGATTTGAACTTTTTGTCCTTCATTAAAAATTTCCACAATAGACAAAACTGTCATTTACTAATTTTTATATTTAATAATTTGAAATCACTTAAAATTAAATGTAATAAATTAGTAGTTCTTTATTTAAACTAGGTAAGAAAACCTAATATTTTGATATACTTTTAATTTTGGTCACAATCAAAAACATAAACGGACTAAACAAATAAATATGTACGAACTGGATAACCCAAATTAAAGACAATAAATTAGAAGTCCTATTTAAGATGAAATTTGATTATTCAAATAATTATTTGAATAATTGTAGAAATCTTCCTCCTAAAGGTAAAATAAATTAAAAGTCCTATTTAAGGTGATTTAATTATTTAAACAAGTATCCAAATAGTTGTAGAAATCTTCATTATTTTTTTCTATGTAATTTAATGGTTACGTTCTTTACACTTTGAAGTTATTTTGCTTTTCTTCTTTAACCTAATTGTATGATTTTTATATGTGTTTTATGGTATTTTGAGATTTTATCCTTAGCTTATGTTTAAATTGGTTCATATATTATTATTGTCATAATTTATGTTTGCTAGGTTGTGACTTAATTCAAAACAATGCTACGAGACTTAAAATTTTAAGTAAGCTTTGAAGCTTTATTGTATTTAGAAAATAACATAAAATAAAATATTTTAATATTTTGATTCATAAGATGCACACGCTTACCTTCAGTTTAAATTTATTGCTTTGATTTTTTTCTTAAACCTAATTATGTGACTTTTTGTGCGTATTTTGTGGCATTTTGAGATTTTATAGTTAATATTTTTTAAAAATTGATTTATATTGTTTAATTGTCATAACTTATGTTCATTAGATTGTGACTTGATCTAGAAGAATGCAACGAGACCGAAAATTTCAAGTAAGATTCGAAGCTTTGTTGTATTTAGAAAATATAATAAAATTATAGTTTTTAATTTTTGTTATTATAATTGGTTAGGAGTCGTGATAAAAGTGTTTTATTTTTTGGCATTATATTAATAGATTATTAATATTAAACATAAATAAATAAAGTTTGAAGGTCGTTAGAAAGAACTTTTTATGAATCATTAAAAAACTCTACAATAAATAAAATTGATATTTATTATTTTTCTCAAATTTTTATTTAATTTTTTAATTTCAATTTACGTTATTATAATTTGTTACGAGCCGTAATAAAAGTGTTTTATTTTTTTCTCTTGCATTATATTAATAGAATATTAATCTTAATTATAAATTAATAAAGTTTGAAGGTACTTAAAACAATAGATGAAATTGTTATTTACTATTTTTCTTTAATTTCTTATTTAATTATTTTATAATATTTTCTCCTAAGATATATAAAAAGAATTGTGATAAAATAAGGACTCTGAAACCATGAAAAATTAAGAATTTGTAAAATATATTATATTAAAGGGTAATTAATGTCAATATGATGTAGTTGATGTGAAAATTTTTTTGGAGATACATTACACATAAAATAATTAAACTCATAAATAAAAATATAGAAAGACAAAATTAGAAGGTAGTTTCTATGGGCAGACGATTTCTTTTTAACTTTTAAAGTTGAAACATTGTTGTCTAAGGAATGACTTTATGGTACAATCAAACTTATGTACATTGTACAACATAAATATGATTATCTAGAATTATTTAGTTAATTAGATCTTAGTATTTTGCTATTTTGTTATTATTATTATTTTTTTATAATTATGTGTCTCACACTTTTTTTCTTTTTGAATCGAGGGTCTATGAAAAACAATATCTCTACCTCACAAATATAGAAGGTAAAATTTTGTACATTCTATATTTTTCAAACTCCATTTTAAAATTAAATTGGATGTATTGTTCTTCTATATTTTGTTCAAATTAAATTCGGTATTTTTCAAACTCCATTTTAAAATTAAATTGGATGCGTTCTTCTTCTTTATTATGTTCAAATTACTGATATTAAATATTCTAATATTTACTTTTATTTTACAAAATATATTTGTTTTGCATATTTTATTGATTAACGTTACACATATATTCAACACATGTACACTTTTATATTTAACTTTTTTATATCGGTGTGATACATTTGTTGGTTACTTAGAGAATTATTGTACTTTTTATTATTAAGGATAATGTTAGATCAAATAATAGATTAGTTATTTTCAAAATTGAATTTTGTATCTGCTGTAAGCTTCATTTTTATTACACATAAGTTAGATAAATTTTCTTTTAATTTACGTATTATATTAAAATATTATTATTTTAAATTTATATGTTACGGAATGAACGTCGGCAGTCAATTCAGTTACTCATATTAACAAATTAGGTAATAAGCTTGTGTATGACAATGACCGAAAAACTTACAGAAATTTAAAGAGTACGTCAATAACCTCTCAATCTTACATTAAATGAATTTTATTTTATATACAAAAATATTTGGATTCTTTATTATAGTTAAATCCCTAATTAAAATGTTGTTTGACATTTTTCTAAAATAATAATTATTTACTTTATATAAGTACACGCGCAAAGTGCGTACGCTAAATTAGTAAATAGTAATAATAAGAAAGATAATAGAAGTTGCATATGAGTTTAAACTTATCTTCAGTTAGTAGCAATCACCTGTGTGAATTCTTTTATTGTGACATTTCGTTTAACTAAATCTATATTGATACCAACAAATTGTAGCTTTTTGAAACCGCTTTCGTTCATATAATTTTTGGTCTATCCCGTCCACTTTTCAAATTTGTTAAAAAATTATACA
>NW_025857263.1:0-1045 GCF_002878395.1 Capsicum annuum
ATTTCTAAGACATCGTTGATTCTCCTTTGATATTATGAATCAATGAGGGACACGAATCAAGTCTTTACACTCACAAAGAGCACATATAACAATCCAAAGGGTGCAAGAAAATTAGAATAAAGTTTAGCATTTCTAAAAGTGAAATATTGTATCACAATCATACTATGCATGAGTCAAAAATATCCAAATAATTTTATTTAGCCACGAAAGTTCGAACTTTCTTATCATTTTGAAAAGACAACATGCGAACAAAAAGGAATAAACATCTTGAATGAAAAATAAAGCTAGCACTTCATATCTTATATGAGGGTTTTGAAATCCATTAAAATAATTAGTAAGCAAGTGACAAATTCTTGACTTAACTAATTACTATTTTTATTAAGGCGCAACAAATATTAATAACTATTCTTCCAACATAAAATAAACAACTTTACATGCTACAAAAATATATCTACCAAGAATAAGTTTAAACAAGACATGGGTATTGTTTTTCAAGTAAAGATCTAAACTTTATCCAAAATAATCAAAGAATAAAGTAAAAAAACGAGAAACAATCAATATTATCTATTCTTTTCAACATAAAGGAAACAACTTTACATGCTAAAAATAAAATATATCTACCAACAATGAGTTTAAACAAGACATGGGTATGTCTTTTCAAGTAAAGATCTAAACGTTATCCAAAATAATCAAAGAATAAGGTCAAAAGGCAAAACAATCAATATTAACTATTCTTTTCAACAAAAAGAAAATAACTTTACATGCTAAAAATAAACATATTCAACAACAATGAGTTTGAACAAGACATGATTATGTTTTTCAAGCAAAGATCTAAACTTTATCCAAAATAATCAAAGAATAAGGCGAAAAGACGAAACATTCAACATTAAATATTCTTTTAAACATAAAGAAAATAACTTTACATACTAAAAACAAATATATCCAACAACAATGAGTTTAAACAAAGCATAAATACATCTTTTAAGCAAAGATTGAAACTTTATCCAAAATAATCAAAGAATAAAGTCAAAAAAGGCACATATAA
>NW_025857264.1:0-1599 GCF_002878395.1 Capsicum annuum
TTCTCTTCATTTTGTTCTTCTTCTGTTATTGTCATGCTGCTAAATTCATCTTTTATAGCTATTTCATATTTTTTTAATAATTCTATTGGTGTTAATTTAGTTGTAGTTGTTGATGATGTTCCTTCTGTAGGTTTATCAGTTCTTAATACCTTCTCGCTATTTTCAGTTAAATTTGAAAACCATAATTTCACTATTCCTATTAGTGTTCTTTCTATATATTCTAGGGCATCTGTTTTTTCATATGTCCTATCCATAATTGTATTATTTTTTCTGTATCTATTACACAATCTAAGTCTAAAAAGTTATAATTTTTATTAACTATTTGTTTTGGTGTCCACTTATCATATTCATCTTTTAGATTATATCTTTTAAATTTACTCTTATAATATGTAGGTTTTCTTATTTCTGATGTTCTAGGTATTATATTTTCATCTTCTTTTTTATCAAGAGTATTTATTGCTGTGTTTTTATTTTCTAAGTTTTCTTCATTAATTACTTCTAGTTTTTCATTGATTTCTAAATTTTTTGTATTTGTTAATATTTCTGTATATGTTTCACTATCTTCCGAATCATAATTATCTGTTTCTTCAACATCTATTGTATTTATTTCTAATTTTTTGGTTTCTATTTCTTTATTGCTTATTTCTAGTTTTTCTTTAAATTGATTTATCTCATTAAATAATTTTTGTTCCTTATCTTTTTCTTCTTTTTCTTTCTGTCTTTTTTCATACAAATCTTTTAACATTTGTAGTTCTTTTTCTAATTCAACAATCCTACTATTTTTAGTTTCTTCTATTTTTCGTATTTCTTCTGTAGTTTGTTGTTTTATTTTTTTTATCTCCTTTTTTCTTTCTATTTCTTCATTTTCTTTTTCTATTCTTACCATAGCTGTCAATTTATCTTCTAATTTTAATTCTTCTTTTTCTAACATTAAATATAAATGTTCACCTGTTTTCTTATACCTTCTTCCTAGATTAGAAAATAGTATTTTTATTTTTAATCCTTCATGATTTTCATATATTTTTTCATCGATTATAAATTCTTCTTTGTTCATTTTTATTTAATTGTTAATAGATCATGTTGGTATGTATATTCTAGACTATCTATTTTCGATTCTAAATTTGATATTTCTTCTTTTTGTGCATTTAATGAGTTTTTACTAACTCCGGCAATTATGTTATATTATAGTCTTTCTATCCTTATTTTTAATTATTTACGTTTTATAGATATTATTTGCTTTAATTCTTTATATTTTGATAATTTTTGTACTTTATTCATCTAAATAATATTTTGCGAATATCTAAATTTAGTTTTATCAAATAAATTAGTCATAATTAATAAATTAATCAAATAAATTCAAATATATACTACTTCTGTAACTTCAAACAACATAGGATTTGATACCTAGAAGATGAAAATATAATACCTAGAACATCAGAAATAAGAAAACCTACATATTATAAGAATAAATTTAAAAGATATAATCTAAAAGATAAATGTGATAAATGGACACCAAAACAAATAGTTAATAAAAGCTATAACTTTTTAGACTTAGATTGTGTAATAGATACAGAAAAAATAATACAATTATGGATAGGA
>NW_025857265.1:0-2389 GCF_002878395.1 Capsicum annuum
TACATTAATTGAAACCTATGAGGAACTTAGTACAATAGCCAGAAAAACAAACACCATTTTGTTAAAAGAAAAATCTAAACCTTAAGCCAAAGTATGGCTTATGCCTTAGCTTATATGAACATGAATGGTGTATAAGTCATACTTAACAAAAAATTAATTTGGGTAAGAACGATCACATAACCACTTTGAAAAGCATAGTTCAAGAACCTTTATATAGTACTACAAATCAAAAAGATTCTAGAACAATAATCAAAGAGTGCAATTTTGTGAGCCAAGGGTCTGTATTAATCACCCTTTTTTAGTCATATATGAGAGGGTATAAACGAACAGTGAGAATCTTGCTAACACTATAACGTATGGATGATCATATTCAAACAGACAACAGAGAGATTCAGCGAACTTTTTATATTCAAATAAATATCATAAACAAAATTAAACCAGGCACAAGATTATATTCAAATAATTCATACAGAACTTTAGCAGGAAAATTAAACGCAACAATAGAATGACTGAGACGGGTAGAGAGATATCGCAACAATACAATCATTTTTCACGTTATCACATCAAAATCCTACAGCCTCTGAGGCCTTCTATAACACATTACCCCAACACACAACAAAATCAAAATGCCACTAAGACTATAGAGATGACGAGAAAAATTGTGAAGAAAAGAAAAGGAGGAGGTATTACCTGTTGCAGGGCAGCAAAACGGAACAAACGGGCTAAATTTGGGATCCACCACCAGTAGCAATCAGTGATATCAACTCGAAAGCCTTCAATTAATCGGCCAATTTTCCAAAGAAGAAAGAACAGACAACTTTTATTGTGAAAGAAAACTCTTAGCCCTCAAAAATTTTCCCCTATTCTTTCTTTTCTTTTCAAAGAAATTTTCTCTAACCAAAGTTTTCCCGAACCCCTTTTTCCAACCCAAAATCCCCTTCTTTAGACCCCAAAATTTCGACCCCCCAAAAATCTCCCTAAAATTCTTAACCTGAGAATTTCCCAACATCTGTAGAAATAAGAAAATTTTCCTCTCTTTTGAGACTAAAAATTTCAAAAAACCTAATTTTCAAACCTCCCCCTCTTCTTGAACTAGAATCCCAAAAAAAACCACTTAAAACAGTGACCCCAAGGGTCTTTATATAGAAGATGAATTGGGGGTAAATCAGGGATTTTCGAAGAAGATTTTGAAATTCAAAATTTCCATCCCCCACTTTGGTTTTCATCAGCAAAATGGTACTCCATTTTGGATTTTTCCCCTCTTTTTGAAATAGGTGGACCAATATCTTTTGAGCAAAATGAATTGTACTCCATAACTAATGAAAATTGACGAAATTGTATGCATTATCCCAAGATTCGCAGAGGTAGACATTGAATAGAGACACCTAAGCGTGTTCCTAGAGGATTTGAGACTGATTTGCATAAAAAAATCATGCTAGTCACATGAGGATGTACGAATTCGAGCAAAGATGGATACGTTTGGGTGAAAACAAACTGGCTCGGGTTTGGGTCACTGCTGAAATGGTTCGAATTAGGGACTGGATTGTTCATCAGTTTTTGATGAGTTTGAATCGTATATTGTGCTAGGGATATTGTTGTTCGGGTCAGTGCTGATGGATTTGGGTTTTTGCATATTGGTTGTTGTGGTTGAAAATGTTGTTGACGTTGATTGTTGGTAGAAGTGAAGATATGGGTGTAAAAGTTTTTGGGTTGGGTCAGGGTATTTTAGTTGGGCTGATTTAATGGGATTGAATTAATTGGTTCAAGATTGGGTTTATTTAATAGATAACCCCAATTGAATTAAGAATTAGCTAAATTCGTTTAAATTTTAGCCAAATTGATAATCAATTTGCCAATTTGTATTGCAATTAAGGTCAATTTGATTTCAATTATAGCCAAATTTAATAGATTGGCCAAATTAAACCAAAATTTGATACAAATTAATGCCTCACTTAATTCCAAGCTTCTTGATTCGATAAAATCAAGCACATATTTATCCAAATAAATTATTTTTGAGAATAAGTTATATTTAAATCAAGATTTTGATCATTACATTTATTTTTAAAGATTATCCTTAATTAAAATTCGATATTGATGAAATTGTTCATTTAAATGACATCATTTATGCAATCCCATATATGCAAATACAAAAATATAATTATTACTTAAATAACAAATTTAACCCAAATGCATATTTTAAAATGCGTTTATTTGGAAAAACTAATTGTTGTGATTTTATTTGAAAATCGAAGAAACTCAAGATTAAACGTAGTTGTGGAGGGCAAAAATTAGGTGTCAACAACGTGTCCTAGGAGTAAAGGTTCAATTTAAGAAGTGTATCGCCTAGAAAATGAAAACTGAAATCCTTGGACAAGTGTGTCTCCGAGGG
>NW_025857266.1:0-2086 GCF_002878395.1 Capsicum annuum
TCCCTCGCCTAATTTTTCTTTGAAACCTCTGGTCATTCTCTTTATGTGGGAGTAATTATATCTGATTGGCAGGAAATTGTTTTGTGTTCGCAAAAAGCCTTCAACCATATGATATATTGACAAATGCCTCCTTTTGAATTTGTAGACCAGAAATATAATTATGAATGATATGCCAATCGTGAATCTTGCTCCTGAAAGTACTGCACATTTGAGAAGTTAAATAGTACTACTATTTTGAAATATCAAGGATTCGAAGAAATTTATTTTCACAAATTCAGATTGTGATTACCAGTCTAACAATATTATATTTCGAATTGTTCTATTATTTGAATTTTGAGTTATCCTCACTTGTATCAGATGCATATATGTGCCACGGAGGCCATTTAAACACTTGATTATTTTCACTAACTAAGATTGATGTAATTCTAATTCATGTCCAGCCAAATAATACAGTTTGCTAAAAGGGTAAGAGCTTACTCATTATAAGCGTAGCTTGCAACGGCGTGATTCCTGGTTAGATTGAAGTCCAAAAGTTAGCCAATTTAGAATAAGAAATCAATGGAGGATAAATATATAGAGAGAAAAGATGGGATGTTTGAGTCATATAAGTAAGAAAACCTTATTCCCGTTTTAAAGCTGCGCAGGCTTGGTAGTAAGACTTTCTTACTTATATACCCAGTATTCCTCTTGTGTTTTGCCGATATGGAGGTGTTACATTAACCAAGAAATTAAATTCTGGTGAGTAAATTCACTGTTTTGAGAATTTGTTACATATCATATGGAGGATGAAAATCTGTTTTTAAGAGCATATATGTATTGATGTAGTAAACAAAATGTAGTCCTTACCAACAAATATAGGTCGTATAACTCGATTATAATGGAGCTCAAATCCATAGAGGATTGCTTGATGAAAATCAGAAAGGGAAATGTTATTGTCATGATCTTTAATATTAGGCCAAGATGTCCTGGCTATAATTTCCACTCTGCATCCATCACTCACTTCAGATGCTTTCATTTTCCCCATCTTTAAATAAGTGTATCTGCTTAATTTGCAGTCACTAATTTCCAAAAGTGTCGCAGTTGTATTAATAGCAAATGGACAGTTGAGCATGAAAATGGGAACTGTTCTACTGGAAAAGGTGAAATCACCGCCTGGTAAAAGCTGAGGTCTCAAAGAGCACAGATCTTGTGTTTGTAAAGTTGGATTTACCAGGTGAATTGTCTGATTATCATAGTTGATGGCTTGCACATACAACTTCGTGGAGAATAGCCATATGACCGTTTGGTTACTTTCACAAGCTAATTCAATGTGTGAAGGACCGCAATGTTCTGCATCGGTGTTTAAGCGAAAAGGGAAGCTTATGTTACGGATAAGACCACAAGCAGAAGGGGGACAGTAGTACTCTTTCTTTATCCCAGCATTGCAGGTTTGAGAAATCTGAAGAAAGATGATTATGAGGATTAATGCAACATATTTTAGCACAAAGGTTCCCCTACACATTTTGAAGAGTAAGCGTGCACTTTCCATTAACAATATTACTCCTATGGTCCCAATTAATATTACATTTGGAAAATTCAGTTTTTTTTCAAAATATTTGGAGCTTCAGAAAAACAAGAAGTCACCGTTACATTTTTTGTAATTTAATTTAATTGCTGGTCCAACTGATGAAGTCATTAAAGAGTATTCTATGCAAATACTATTAGTATATTAGTACAACATAAGAATATGAGCTCAAGACTTGTCCATGGTCCTTGCTGAGAAAATTCCAACCTGAAGGGCCCTGAAGACAAAGACTTTGCTGTATTTTACCAATTCAATAGATTAGTGAGTAAACATTAAACATCCCTCAAGAGGAAGACTTTGCTGTTTTATCAATTTATTAGATTAGTGAGAGAACATTGAATTTTCTCATGTCTCTATCAATCATCTCCTTTGGTGACATTAAATTTTCTCATGTGTCTATCAATCATGAAGGGAAGCTTTGGAGTAACTAGAAAAGTTGTTGCAGGTCACGGGTTCAAGCCTTGGAAACAGTCTCTGGCAGAAATGCAAGGTAAGATTGCGTACAATACACCTTTGTGGTGG
>NW_025857267.1:0-2888 GCF_002878395.1 Capsicum annuum
CTTTATTTAATTTACCAATCAGCAGGTTCCCAATCCAATCCGACGCAAAAAGGTATGCCTACTTTAATTTAATAATCAGAAGGTTCACAATGCAGATGGCCGCCCAAATATTATTAAAATAATAACTAAGGAGAAAACTAATAAATATAAGAAAAAGTAATATGCATGTGTAACCATATTACTGCACTATAAAAATAAGGACAAAACTAATAAATATAAGAAAAAAAAATATGCATGTGTAACCATTTTATTGCATCCTAAAACTATCGATATATCCTTGATAGTCATTTAATAAGGAACAAAAAAGATATTTATAAAAAATTACTGTCATGTATAATTTAATTACAAAGGTCTAAATACGAATATTATTAAAATAATATATGAGGCAAAACTAATAAATATAAAAAAAAAAATAATATACATGTGTAATCATATTATTGCAGCATAAAAATGAAGACAAAATTAATAAATATATAAAAAAATCATGCGCATATATAACCATTTTATTTACTACTATATATAAGTGGTGGTTGGGGTAATTAAAATTACCAAAATACCCTTGATAGTCACCCAACCTTCACTTATTATATTGAAAAACCCTTGGTAGTCATTTAATAAGAACCAAAAAGACATTTATAAAAAAAATACTTCCATGTATAATTCAATTACAAAGATCTAAATAAAAATATTATTAAAATAATACATGAGGACAAAATTAAACTAATAAATATAAGAAAAAAACGATATGCATATGTAACTATTTTATTGCACCATAAAAATGAGGATAAAACTAATAAATATAAGAAAAATCATATGCATGTGTAATTATTTTATTTACTATTATATAAAAGTGAAGATTGGGGTAACTAAAATTACCAAAATACCTTTAATAGTCACCACAACCTTCACTTATATATTAAGTAAAAATTAATATAATGATAAATAGAATAGAAATGAAATAATAGTAATAATAGTAATGTTCTACTACTAATAAAGTAGAGATTTGGTACTACTGTTGAGAAAATTTTGACTTTTGAAAGAGAACCGCCACTTATTTTTGAAAAGAATTAAGAAACCTTTATAAAAGTTATTTCAAACAATTCAAAACAGGAAAATCGTTTTAAGTTAGAGATTCTAGATAAGCGGTTCCTAATAACGTTTTAAAAAGGTATTAAGACACCTAAAACGTCCGCTAACTTGCAGTTATCCGAACAGTTTGAAAATAGTCTTTGACTAACTTTGGAAAAAAGTTGATTTCTGCAAAGAAAAGCAATTTTAGTGATATTTTAGTGTTTATGCAAAACCAGTTTTTAGGCGACTTAGGGATTTTAACTAAGTTCGCAAAGAAACATGTAAATAAGTAAACGAAAGGAAAAGGGGAGAAAAGCGGGGAAGTATTGATTTAGGCTTTCAAGCCCAAACCATCGGCCCTGACCTAATCTAGTTGAGTTTTCCACCCATTTCACGTGTCTTAGTCTAGTTTTCGAGCCTTTGGCTTGAATCTCGCTCCACTTGCATTAAATTTACAATTTTGGCTTCAAGGCCCAAATGAAATAAAGGAATAAATAAATAAACAAATAAATAAAAGACCGACAAAATAAATAAACAAATAAAAGAAAAGAAATGTTCTAATCCCTTGGCCGCTTCAAAGATGAGATTTTAATCCATTATTCCTCTTTCGACTTCTCGTATCCACATGCCACGTGCTCAACTTTGGGCTTTCATTCGGGCTTGACTCGGAAGGATAGGCCTCATTGGCCCATTTTTGAAATGCAAAGAGAGAAGAAGCCCATTTGGGCTCCAAAGAGGGGTGCATGCAAAGAAAATATATATGAATTAATATGCGTTCACAAAAATGAATTACTTTTATAACAACAAAAATTCAGAAAGTTCAAAGCTGTTAAAAAAAATCACTACTTCAATACATTAAAGGAAACTTAGCTACTAGATTAGTGATATATACGAAATGCAACTGTGTTTAATTGGTTTTGAACTTTTAACATAGAGATCAAAGAGAACACGCCATATTATGCTGGACTTTGGCATGAAAGTATGCATATGCATGAAAGAATTCTAGTAAAAGGTTACTTTTCCTAAGCGCATGTGATGACCATTAGATGAGAGCATAGGATGTAATGTTGGTTTTGTTTGTTGCAGTAGAGGGATGCTATAACATTTGTTAAAGGACAGTACAACAACAACAACAACAAACCCAGTGTATTCCCACTTAGTGGGGTCTGGGGGGGGTAAGATGTACGCAGTCCATACCTCTACCTCTGATGAAGTAGAAAGGCTGTTTCCGAAAGACCCCCGGCTCAAGTTCAAGTTACGAGATATCAAACAAACACATAGTACAGCACAGAAGCAGATGACATAACATAGATACTGCAGCCATAAGGAATATAAAACAGAGTAAAGCAGGAATGCAGGAATATAAAGCAGAGGAAAGCACACAGATTCGTAACAAACATGGAACACGGAACACGGAACAGAACATTGAATACGGAATCATACCCGAAATACACCCCCACCAATTACCTCCCTACATTAGCGACCCGAACAGGCCCTAATCCTCTGCCGTAATTCGCGTCTTCCAGACCTTCCTATCTAGGGTCATGTCCTCGGTAAGCTGTAACTGTTCTTTTTGACAGTACATTAATAGTAAATCGCAATCCATTCTTTTTGACAAAATGATAGGTTCCGGTGCTTACTTATGAGAAGGAATACACAGAAACTAAGAAAATTTTATCAGTTGGCTATCAAAACACTCAACTGGAATACAAAACTGAAGAGCTGAAGATAATTCCCAAAAAATAGATACTTAAATTTATGCTACAGATGAACCAAGATAAGTTCGTTTCACCTCTTTTCTTGTATGTTGTACAGTA
>NW_025857268.1:0-2777 GCF_002878395.1 Capsicum annuum
AAAAAAATTCTTTTATCTGATTTATTGCTGATAGTAGTACAAGAACCAATTTTGGATTTTATACAAAAAGAACAAAAACCCCATCAAGGTTCAATTGATCAACAAGGGTAAACAACTATTTTCTTCTTTGAATTCAGCTAAAAAAACATTAACTTTCACCTATAGTAATACCAACTGTACAAGAACCCATTTTTCTGTATGGTTAGTGGGTAGGAGTTCGTCCGTAATAGTAGGGACGAGTGCTTTTGTGTGTATCTACGTTTGTAGTTGGTTGTTTGTGGTATTTCAGTGGTGTCTTTGATTTCGAATAGATGGTTTACAGTATTACCGTGTGGGTGTCTGGTTTCTTTATTATCTAGCGGTGTGTTATCCCATTTTTGTTGTGTGCTTTTATGTTTTTCGTTTGTCTGTTTGATTATACCGTTATCTGTCCTGAGCTGGGAGCCTATTGGAAACAACCTCTCTACTTCATCTGAGGTAGTGGTATGGACTGCGTAACTTGATATGTTGTTGTTGTTGCTGATTTATCACTGCCATAGTTTACAATTATTAGCTTTTGCATGTCACACTGATTATTTTGATCCTAATAGGTATTGTGCCAGAGCTAGTGAAGTATTCGCCGCAGTGTATATTGTTGATTGTATCGAATCCGGTGGATGTTTTGACCTATGTTGTTTGGAAGTTGTCTGGATTTCCAGCGAATCGGGTTATTGGGTCGGGTACGAACTTGGATTCATCCAGGTTTCGGTTTTTGATTGCTGATCACCTTGATGTTAATGCCCAGGATGTTCAGGTGAGTTGATCATTTGATCATTTTCGTATTTCTGTCAAATTTGTCTGTCTGTCTGAATAACTGGTAAAGTCGCAGTCATGTGATCACGAGGTCACAATTTTAAGTTGTGGATGCAGCCTCTTGCATAAATGCACGGTAAAGGACGGTGTACAATAGATTCTTATGGTCGGTCACATAGGGTAGCTTAGTGCATCGGGCTGTCCGGTTTTGCCCTTTTGTTTTTCCGATTTTTGGGATACACTTCTAATTTTGTTACATGTTTATGTTGATTGTTGTGATTTTAAGTTACTCCGTACGTATGTAAAGTATTCCGTTTTTTCTAGTGCCTTACGTGAACTACCGTCAACTGTTTATCTTAACATACTTCAACTATCAGTTATTCTCTTTTCCTAGCTGAACATGGTGATATTTCAATTAGGAAATGGGAACGAACAAGTTGAAATGTGTTTAGATAAATAGCTGGCCATAGTTAGAAACTCGCATGACTGATAGCTCAGGTATGAAACTCGAAAAATCGGGATACTATAGATGTTTGTTTTAACCATTAACCCTTTATAGAGCACAAAATCTAAATATAAGTTGAAGGATTTCTAGTCAAATAGAAAATAGTTTGATTTGGTTAGTATAAAAAGATATGAATAGACAACAACATATCCAGTGTAATTCCACAAGCGGATCTGAGGAGGTAAGGTAGGGTAGAGAGTCTGTTGTCGGTAGACCACCGACTCAAAAGAAGTTTAAAGTTCAAAATATGTCATTATGATGTTCGTCTCTCAACATTTGAATTGTTGTTCCCAACCATAGACCGTAAGGTAATTTGTTGTAGAATGATTGTTAAGGAATTGTACTTGCTAATTACAAAAAATGGAGTGAAGTTTTTTCTGTTGATTTTGACAATGAAAAGGCCAGCTCGGTGTACTAAAGATCCCGCTATGCGCAGGGTCCGGGGAAGGGCCCCACCACAAGGGTGTATTGATTTTGACAATGATGGCCAACAAAAGTTGCTATAAGACAAATCCTTTCATGCTTAATTTGTATAGTTGTGAGACCATACAAATGAATTTCCTTCAAATTCTTCAAATTTTAGATGGAAGGGGTTGAACATTATGGTTTCTTGTGATTCTAACTCATGGCGGAGGCAGAGGATGCAGCCATTGAAAAATTATACTATGCAAATCGGTGAAATATAATATTTTTTGCATATGTGTATATAAGTTGTTGAATCACCCGGATTAAGTTTTTTTTTTGAATTCTTGGCTCCACTAGTGTCTACACTTGCTATGCATACGTTTGGAATATTACTCTTCCTTAGAGTAACTGGTAAAGTTTTTGCTATGTGACCAGAAGCTCACCAGTTCAAGCCTCGGAAACGGTCAGGTAAGGCTACGTACAATACACCCTTGTGGTGGGGCCCGTCTCCGGACCCTACACATAGCGGGAGCTTTAGTGCACTGGGCTGCACTTAGTGAAGCGCAGTTCTTTTAAACAACCAAAATTTTATGAAAAGTGAACGCGACTTGGTGGATTTAGTCACTTTGTTCCTGGTAATAAACTTGCTCTACATAAGCTAATCTGCAGTGCTGTCGGAATTTGTGGGAATCATGAAAAGGGGAAGTTAAAATTTTCTTTTTTCCTTGTTTATTTTGCATAAAGAAGAGGAGTGGATAAAGTTAACGTATGTTGCTCGGACTCTCCAACAATGTTGTCGTACCCGTGTCTGATCTTTGGAGGATCCGACACACGCTCATCAGGTTATTTGAATTTAGAACCTAGTTACTAACATTTGACATCATTATCCTTAAATCTAGCGTAAAGTTCAAATCCTCAGTACTTGGTTGCAACTTATCGAGTATATTTGAAGCTATATACTGGTATTCAACCCCATTTGTTGCTTATATACATTTAAGTTTGAAGCAGCCTTTATAATTTGTTTGATCATTGGTTTTTGATGTCTTTTGAAGTACATTTGATGTCTTTATGGTAC
>NW_025857269.1:0-3260 GCF_002878395.1 Capsicum annuum
TCTCAATGTGTAAAAAAAATTATTTGTATATATAATAAAATAAAAAATATGATTCAAATAAAAAATTAGTTATTTATTAGAAAAGTATGTAATTTAATACAACAAAATTATTATTTGATTGAGAAAAGTCATTTATGTTTGTTAGTGATATTGGAGATGGTTTTTAATGGTGGTTGTGGTGACAATTATTGATGTTAGTGATTAATAATGTTGGTGGTGATAGTTGTGATGACTGGTATTGTAGTGATTATTATGATGGTGACGATTGATGGTGGTGGTGATGGTTGTGATGTGACGTTGCTTGATGTTAGTAGTTTGAGATGTTGATTGTGTTGGCTGAAACATGAATGCATGATGATTGACGATGTGTTGGTACTAGTTGGAGATATTGTTTGTTGTGATGGTGGAGATGGTTGTTAGTAGAGATAAATTGTAGCGATGGTAGTGGTTGAAGTGGTGGTAGAGATGGCGTTACTAGTGACAATGGTGGTGGCGGTCGAAGAATGTGTGGTGGTTGTGATGTATTAGTGGTAGTTAGTGGTGGTGCTAGTTGTGATAGATGAGTTGGTCGGTAGTAGGAATTGGCCAACAATGGTTGATGGTGGTGGTGGTGTTGACAGCGGTGGTAGCGGTGAATATAATTTGAATAATAAAAATGGTAAGTGTGGTAGCGGTTGATAATAGTGGTTGGTAGCGATATTTGTTTTCGATGGTGGGTGGTGGTGGTGGTGGGTGGTGGTTGACAATGGTGACGATGGCAGAGGCGGCTAGTGGTGGTGACTTCTGATTATGGATAGAGTGATGAATATTATCCAACACCAGAATATCTCTTCAGATCTATTAAAACTTGGTTCTAGATCTGAATGATTAAGACCTATTCAGGCCTACTAAGAGCTAAAATCTTTATAAAAAATAAATGCACTTCATGGTCTGAAGTCTGAACCATTCCGATTCAAACCTCTATTAAGTGCAAACAAATGAGGCCTTAGAGTTAGGTTTAATTGCACTCTGTTTTATTGGTACTAAAGGCTTTATGGCCTTTTAGGTACTAAAATGAAGATATTTCTTTATGGGAAAATTTCAGAAATAGCAAGTCTGTAGCCTTAATTATAACTTTTATAGCAACAGTTTCATAATTACGAAAAATAGCAAATTATATTTGTATTTAAGTAAAATGTTGTTATATAAATACATATACAAATCTATATGTATTACTCATAAATACATATGCACAACTGAAAAATACATATTCTTCTATTAATATGAAGTGGGTAAAATATTGCTACTTTTGCTATAAGTTGTAATTTTAAAAAAGTGTTGATATTTATTGTAATTATAGTTTTAAGGATACTAGTTTCTGTAATTTTTCCTTTCTTTATTTTGTCAAAAGCTTTCTGAAGTCCCTCCTTTCACTCTTGACTTCGTTGTTTAGTGGCAAGTGCATTTGTCCACAAATCGTTTCAGAAATAAAAAGCAAGCAATTAAGCCCTTTTAATAAATCCTTTCTTAGAGTCTATTCAAGGTCTATTGACTTTCTTTGCTTATATGCAGTACTTCGAAGGCTAAGCCTAATTTATGTAAGAAAGATCACTAGTAGAAAAACTGTGTCGTTATGCACTGATGATGACCCCCTTCTTTGTATTTTTTCCGCGCCCTATCTAATTCCTTTGTTGGCTTGAATTTCATCTCTTATAATTTTCACGCCCAAAATCCAGTTGTACTCAAATGTCCATACATAACATTATTTTGAAACACTTTTTTTCTAGCTTAACTCCAAATATTAGTTTTTTCAGATGCCAATCGTTCATATATTACCATGCTTACAGTATCTCTCATACCCCAATTTGTGGTTGTTTGCTATTTGTCCAAGCCCAGTCCATCAAATTGCAATTCATACAATGCACTTCTAGACAAAGCCCATGTTGCCATTGTCCAAGTTGGGCGGGCTCATAAAAGCCTATTAAATTCTAGCCCAACTCCAATTTTTTTCTCTAAAAATAACATAAATCTTGATAGTTTAGTTAGAGCTTAATTACAACAAATTTGACATTTTACTATTGGAAATTTTGATTTTGAGTCTATCGAGATACATAATTAGCTCCTGTCATGGATAACTAAATTATGAGATCCTTCCGAATGAGCTAAAAGACTCTTATGTATTCTCTTCCTTTTTCTTAATTGAAGAAATAATTAGAAAACAAAACAGCAAGTACAAAAATTATTAATAACCCCCTGTAGAGACTGGTACGATTCAATTCAACATTTCCGTTCGAATTTGATTGTGTCGTAACTCTATAATTCAGATTTTTCGAAAACAGATGATTAATCATCTACTTCTCATGCTCCATGAATAACCGGGACATTGAGGAATATCCAAAAAGACATTTTGGGAGTCAGCCTGATTCTATCTCTTTTCGTTCCGTTTGAAGAAAGGAAGGATCCCAAAGAATCAATCTTTCTTTTCGTTGTTGAATCTCTCTTTAATTAATCAATGTGTGACATTTCGAATCCTCATTACTAATGGAATCCAAATGAACTATGAATTGATCAGAAGATCTTTTCAGTTGGCTAAAATTAGTTACTTGAACGAAGCTAGGTCTTGTGGAATCATATTGAATATTTGACGATACATTACGTACCTTGTTGAAAAACCGATCCTTGTTTACCAACCATACATTGTCTAACCACATCCAATTCTCTCTCAATACGTTCCTCAAGAAATTTGATTCGCGCGAATTCTTCCCCCAACTAACGAAGACATCCAACGAAGATATACTTTTTTTCTTTGTAAAGATATATAATTAGCTCTCAATACATCTTTTTCGATTTTTTTTTCTATCAAGATACATAATACATCCAATAAAAATATATATTTTTTCTTGTAAAGATACATAATTAACTCCCAATACATTTTTTAGATTTCTGATCTGTCGAATAAATAATTTGTTCATCGATACATCCAACGAAAATACATACTACTAGGCCCGGCCCAGCTTGGCCAAGCGAGCACACCATCAAGGCGCATCTACAATTATCAGGTTTCTCATCACTTTATTCTAAAATATGTTCTTTTTTTCTTTTAAATATTTTTTAAAATATTAAATAAATCTAAATAGTTCTTATTTTTTCTTCATGAAATTAATTTTTAAATATTTTTGTGATCCAAAATGTTATATGTGCGCTTTTAATTGGTCAGCACGCCACATCATCCGCAAGTATATTACACAAACTTTGTAATTTTAGTTGATTGTGCAAAAGGT
>NW_025857270.1:0-1054 GCF_002878395.1 Capsicum annuum
AATATTTGTAAGGAAAAGAAGAGAGATTTTATTCTGAAAATTTCATTACATCAAACCTGTAGAGGAAGATAGGTTTTTATAGCCATAACATGCCTGTTCGAAAAGGTGGCATTGGTTCAACTTAGAGGTGTGGCTATTCTGAAATTGCATGGCTGTTTTTTCCCAAAACAGTACAGTATTTTTGCTGAAACATTACACCATTTCGCGAAACAGTGCACCAGTTCACTGGAATAGTGCATCTGTTACTATAACAGTGCATTTGTTCACTGGAGCAGTGCATCTGTTTACTGTAACAGTGCATCTATTCAACGTTCACTGAAACAACGCATCAATTCAGAAAAATATCACCAAAATGCATATAAATGGAGTATCGAACACAAAAAAAATATTTACTGTGTTATTTCCTTTGGTATTTTTCGAAATTCAAATAAAGTTTGTCCAAAAAGATAGATCTCATCGATCGACCATTTTCCAAATCCAAATCCAAATTCAAAGCCGAAGCCGAGCGACGACAACGCGAGGCATCATTTAGTTCTTGCCTCACTATCCATGTGGAGTTAGTGTTTCTCAATATAAACACTCTCAAGTTCTCTCTTCCACCAATGTGGGCGAAAAAGTAAACTTGTCAATTTGGGAGTACACTTTCCATTTTTAGTGTCTCCTTCCCTCCACCCTTTTACTCTTCATTTTTTCATTCACACTTCTTTCATCTCCTATGAACCCCACAATCCCCCACATGAATGGGAATGACTATTATTTGTAAAAGTTTTACGGAAAAGTATGTGATCATCAAGCAAAGACTGATTGCATCTGGATAAGTGGGTTTCTCTTTGAACTTTCCGTAGTGAACATGCATCGGATGCACTCGGTCAATCGGTAGATTTGATATCTTTGAACCGTCGAACTTTATTGTACATCTAGACAATACATGTCACACAACCAGTCTTTTATCGTTTATGGTTCCATGGTTTTATTCTTTTCATCCATGAACACCTCCCGGTTTCATGAGAGCTTAGAGAATATGCCTTTACTAACATTCTCCTTGAAGCAGCTT
>NW_025857271.1:0-2002 GCF_002878395.1 Capsicum annuum
AAAAAATATTAACTTGTTCATATAAAATTAATTAATTTCTAGTGGATAAAATTAACATAGTTCAAAGACAATGAAATATTAAAAATGATTATTAATAGTGAAATTACAATTCATACTTAATAACAAACTACAATTTAAATTGTTTATATGTTTTGATATAAAAAGAACAATATTGGTATTGATTAATTAAAAATATATATATTTTTTAATATATTGAGTAATTATTAATTATGTTGTTGGACTTTTAACTTTATATTTTTAATCAATTAAAAGTTTTAATTATATCCCTTACCATCCATTTCATTTTCTTAATCTATTAATTCAACTTCATCTGTACTTTTTATTTCATTTTAAATACTAAAAGCACTTGACTTTGTCAATTACAAAACTTCTAATTCTAATACACTCTAATGCGCGAATAATATTAAAATATTATTTCTAATGATTTCAAATTAAAATATCTCGTTTCTCACTGAAATTTTGGTCTATAATATTAAACTATTTTTATTTTGATTTATATAATATATTTTTCGATTTAGCAAGTCACCAAAAGAATGAAACATTTATATATTAAGTAAAAACAACTATAAAATGATAATTTCACCCGTAAAGAAATTATTTAGTGCGAGTATAAACGTGTATAATTATTTATATCATAAAATTTGAAAGTCTTCTTAAATATTTAAAATTCATACCTATTTCAAATATTTCATACAATAAATTGAAAAGTGGTGAGTAAAAATTATAGGAAATAATTTATTAAAAATCAAATTTTATACGTATAAAATAATTAATGCAACTATTTGAGCCATTAAAAATCAAAATAATTAGGAAAAAATACATAAAGTAGCATATTTAAGTATTAAATTACAAAAAATAATAGCACTTTTATCAAATTACATTTTGTAGCATATGCATTTGTATGTATTTGTATTTTTGAAGCAACAGTTTGCAAAAATACAAAATACATATCGATCATAAGGGTTGTAAAAATCACATGTATTTGTATTTTTGTAGCAACAGTTTGCAAAAATACAAAATACAACTTGCTATATTATGTAATTATGAAACTGTTGCTATGAAACTCATAATTAAGGGGATAAGTATGCTACCCAAGCACAATTATCAATGTTAAAGACCTAAACCCAATTTTTAGTGTAAGAAATATCTAGAAATAAAATGACGTCTCTTCTTTCTAATCCTAAAGGCAAAAATGAAAAATGCAAAGTGTACACTTTTCTTCTTCTTCTTCTTCACATCTCCGATATGTTGTCATCACTCTATATTTTTTCGATTTCGTCAACTATCGTATTTAATCAGGTAATATTTCATCATTTCTGAGTTATCTTGTTGTTTTTCTCTCTTGTTCGATCTTGAGCTTCAAAAAATCAAAACTTTAAAATAAACTGCTTTAAACCAAATACAATTCAAATCACCTTAAACTCTTACCATATGCTATGTATTTAAGTTCGAATGGAGCTATCTCCAAGTTGTGCTTATTGTTTTACGGGTGTTTGAGCTCAGATATGTTAATGAAAAATATATTCTGATAGACTACCTTTTAATTACATGATGAGGTTGTGATGATGACAAATGAAGTTCTAGAGTTGGTCGGGACGCAGGGTATTGGAGCTTCCTGAATCTTGGCAGGGAACCTGTAAGGCATCTCATTTTGCAATCACGGTCTGCAGCCATGGTGGTTTGTTTGTCTCTTTTTGCGTGATTTTCTCTCACGGATCTGAGCTCAGGACCAAAGAATTGAGTTTGAAGAATCTTTGTAAGCAGTTGGCCATATTTCTTTGTGAAAATAGATAAAAAATTGTTTTTGTTTTAAAAGTGAAAAATGATATTCGGATGTTGGAGTTGTGTTTGGACACATAATAAATTGGAGTTGTTTTTAAATTTTTTTGTGTAATTTGGAGTGAAAATTGAAAACAACTTTTTCTTGTTCTTTTGAATTTTTGAAAATTCTTGATAAATGTAAAAACAGTTTTTTTTTTTT